>NC_027753.1:36907272-36964879 GCF_000695525.1 Brassica oleracea var. oleracea | reverse complement strand
CTCGTCTTCTTGTTTCCTATTAACCTCGTCCAATTCCGAAAACTTGAAAATTTCTGGAGACACAAATCGAAACGAAAGTTTTGAAAGTTTTCTAAAATCGAAATCCCTAGAAATTAAAATAAGAAATCAAACCTTGAAGGTGGTGTATTTGTCGTAGAGCTTGGCGCAGAGAGTTTCTATTTCCTACTGAAGAATCAAGAATAACAATTCGGAGATACAACGAAGAACACGAAGCAAAATCAAGAAGAAAAAATAGATGGTAATGCTATGGTATAGTAATGCTACAAAACGACGGTGTATAAGTCCAGTGGCATTCTATTGTAATTGTTTGGGAAAAGTCAGGGCTAAGTACTATTTGTACTTCCCTTTTAATAGATTAGATGTGTCTTTACCTTTAGTTTGTGTCATTCTTATATTTGCTGGATTCCATTTCACAACTTAAAGATCTGAGAAACTTGGAGTTGCTGGACCTGAGTAGTAACAGCTTCAGTGGCTCCATACCAGGACGAGGTAGCTCAAAACTAATGTCCATTAATGCTTGATTCTTTTTTTTTTTTGTTAATAACTCCATATAATGTTTTATATGATTTGTGGCTTCATTGCTTGAGATAACTATATTCGTAAGTAAAGGTGTTAGGCCGGTTCGTTTGCTGACCCAGGTGATCCATCTGGGTGAAGATGCAAATTGATGTTCGTTTTGTGCATTATAATGCTACATCCAGATGGATCACCCAGCTGAATTTTTAAAAACTCATCTCAAATTGTCATCCAAATGAAGGTGAGTCTTGATGGTGCATCTGGATGCAGATGCATCTAGTTCAGTCCAAAATGATTAAAGACAAAAATGACTTTTTAAAATCAAAATATTATTTTCAAACCGTAAATTCTATTTTCTTGCATATACATTTTTCCGCTATAACCAAAAAATACATTTTCTCGCAAAAACTGAAAAACACACATTCCCGCTAAAACCGCAAGATGCGTTTTTCCGCAAAAAAATGTAAAATGCACATTTCCATAAAATGCACATTTCCATAAAAAAAAATGTAAAATGCACATTTCCAAACCAGTAAAATCGCACTTTTCGACCAAAACCGAAAAAACGCATTTTTCCGTCAAAACCGAAAAAATGCATTTTCCCGCCAAACCCCAAAAAAACGCATTTTCCTGCCAAAACTCCAAAAAGCATTTTCCGGCCAAAACCGCAAAAAGCATTTTTCGGAAATCAGAATTTTTCCGCCAAAACCAGAAAATGGAATTTTCCCGCCAAAGCTGGAAAAAAGCATTTTCCCGTCAAAACCAGAAAAACACAATTTCCAGCCAAAACTGGAAAACGCAATTTTCCCACCAAAATCGCGAAAAAGCTTTTCCCGCCAAAATCACGAAAAAAAACTTTCCCGTCAAAATCGTGAAAAAAAAACTTTTCTCGTCGAAAACATTTTTCCCGCCAAAACCGCAAAAATACACTTTTCCCTTCAAAACCGCAAAAATACACTTTTCCCGTCCAAACCGCAAAAACGTATTTTCCGCCAAACCCATAAAAACGTATTTTCCGCCGAAACCACGAAAATACACTTTTTCGCCAAAAACATATTTTCCTCAAAAACCGCAAAAATATTTTCTGCCAAAACGGTAAAAATGTTATTTTTCCGCCGAAACGTAAAAAATTATATTTTAGTCATTTTATTAACAAGTTCGCTTGGATGCAGATGGAAGTTAAAAAATGAAAAGCAAACGAACATAGTTGCATTCAGATGATTTATCTGGATGCATGGACGAAATGAAAAAACGAACAACACCCAGATGGAGCATCTAGATAAGACATCTAGATGGACCATCCGGATGCATCTTCGAGATGTACAAACGAACAGGGCCTTAGTTAACCTTTGTGTGGCTTTGTCTTGTGACAGAGTTATCTGCTCTGTCGAAACTGAAAGCTGTTGATCTAAGCGGTAATCATTTTTCTGGCTCATTGAAAGGCGAGTCTGCACAAATCTTATAAAATTTTCCATTACGGCTGGTGGTAATTTCAGGTCATGAAAGTTTTGCATTTGACCATCGCAGGGATGTGCGAATTGAAGAATCTGCAAGAGCTTGATCTCAGTCAAAACAATCTCGTAGGTCAGTTTCCCTTATGTTTAACTAGCTTGAATGGACTTCGAGCTCTTGATCTTTCATCGAACCAATT
The DNA here is from genome assembly GCF_000695525.1 of Brassica oleracea var. oleracea. Classification (NCBI taxonomy): domain Eukaryota; kingdom Viridiplantae; phylum Streptophyta; class Magnoliopsida; order Brassicales; family Brassicaceae; genus Brassica; species Brassica oleracea. The sequence goes on along the minus strand of NC_027753.1, from coordinate 36,962,691 downwards.
GACTGGGATGGTACCATATACTCTCAGTAGGCTTAAATCCCTTGAGTACTTATCGCTGTTTGATAACGACTTTGAAGGCCTTTTCTCATTTGGTTCTCTTTCCAACCTCTCAAAGCTTAAGGTCTTAAAACTTTACTCAAAATCCAACTCACTTCAATTATATTTGGAAACTTCTTGGAAGCCAAAATTCGAACTGAGTGTTATTGTACTACGATCTTGCAAGTTGAAGAAAGTACCTCATTTTCTCCTACATCAGAAGGAGTTGCGTCAAGTTGATCTGTCTGACAATCAAATATCTGAAAATTTTCCTTCATGGTTGTTGGCTAACAATACAAAACTCGAAGTATTGCTTCTACGGAATAATTCTTTTACAAGCTTTCAGCTACCAGAATCTGCTCATAGTCTGCTTTTCTTGGATGTGTCAGTGAATGACTTCAATCATAACTTTCCTGAGAACATTGGGTGGATACTTCCTTCTTTACGCTATGTGAATCTAGCTAATAATGGTTTTCAAGGAAATCTGCCATCTTCTCTTGGAAACATGAAGAAGATTCAGTTTCTTGATATATCTCACAACAAATTCCACGGAAAGCTACCAAAAAGTTTTATATAAGGTTGTTATTCCTTGAGAATTTTAAAGATGACACATAACAAACTAAGTGGAGAGGTTTTGCCAGTATCAACAAACTTTACTGATATATTGGTGCTGTTAATGGATAGCAATCAATTTACAGGAAAGATTGGTGAAGGTTTGCGGAAGTTGCAAGGCTTGTCACTGCTTGACATTTCAAACAACAGTCTCACAGAGTCACAGGTGTTGTTCCAAGTTGGATCAGTGAACTTCATTTACTAAATGAACTATTGATTTCAAACAATTTTCTGGAAGGTGAAATACATGTTTCCTTGTTCAACATATCAACTCTATATATAGTGAATCTCTCTGCAAATACCTTATACGGGGACATACCTCCACACGTAAATTCAACAAGGCAAGTAGTGTTACTCCTACAAGATAATCGTTTATCAGGGGCTATTCCAGATACACTCCTACTGAATGTCTCTATACTCGATCTGAGAAATAACAAATTATCTGGGAATATTCCGGAGTTCATCAACACCCAAAACATCAGTATTCTTCTTCTGCGGGAGAATAATTTAACAGGTATTATACCTCAACAATTGTGTGGCCTAAGCAACATTCACCTTTTGGACCTTTCTAACAACATATTAAATGGATCCATACCTTCATGTCTTATCAATATATCATTTGGTCTGAGGAAAGAGGATACATCACAAAATTATGATTTCAACTTAGGTTACATTCCAAGTGATGTCTTCACTAGTTCTACTCCGGAGCAAGACACTAGTTCCACCAGAAATATTGGTATATATTTCAAATCTCTGCTTGTGCTAGATCCTTTTAGTATTGATTACTTGGCAGGTGCTGAGACTAAAATTAAATTTGCAACAAAATATCGATATGATGCTTACAAGGGTGGATCTCCAAAATTTTCTGTACTGGACCTCTCAAAAAATGAGCTAAGCGGTGAGATCCCACTGGAGGTAGGAAGTCTTGTGGAGCTACATGCTCTTAATCTTTCTCACAACAAGTTATCAGGATCGATACCAGAAAGCTTTTCAGGTATGAAGAAAATGGAAAGCCTTGATCTTTCTTTCAATAGTCTACAAGGTCAGATTCCAACACAACTGACAGATCTGAGCAGCCTAGCTGTGTTCAATGTCTCATTCAACAACTTATCTGGAGTTATTCCACAGGGAAAACAATTTAACACCTTTGATTCAAAAAGCTATTTAGGCAATCCTCTTCTCTGTGGACAACCAACCAATATAAGCTGCAATGGTAATAGATTTCAAGAACCAGACAATAATGAAGTGATAGCTGATGAATCTACTATCGACATGTTATCTTTCTACTGGAGTTGTACTGCAACGTATGTAATAATACTTCTTAGAATATTTGCATTACTCTCTTTTGATTCTCGCTGGAGCAGAGCTTGGTTCTTCGTCGTTGATGCTTTCATCCACAAGGTGAGGAACTTTTGATGGTAAACTTAACTACTGCTGGTGACAATTCCTTTCATCTTTTGCTGTTTTTCACAAAACCTCTTAGTTCTTGTTTTTGTGTCACAAAACCAAAGAACAGCTTGTATTTGGTTCTTGTGTATTGTCTTGTCTATCTTTAGATATTTGTAAGTAGTATGTGATTTGGATTATAACTTCCATGGATATCGGTTAATATGTACTGTACTTTTTCAGACAAAAGTTTAGTGCTGAAATCTCCACAGACCATGGAGATCTTTTCCTTCTTTTTGCCAAGAATACGTCTACTAATGACATTTAATGATAAGAGCTACTTAGGAAATCTTCTTCTTTCTGGACCGCTGACCAAGAGAAATTGTGAAGGAGATAAGAAGAACACAGAGGAAGCAGGTAACAGTGGAGAAGAAGAAGAAACTGATATTGACATGCTGGTCTTCTATTGGACTAGTGCTTCAACTTATGGGACTGTGTCGATAGGCATTCTTGTTCTTATGTGCTTCGATTGTCTTTGGCGTCGAGCATGGCTCCGCCTTGTGGATGTCTTTGTCACCTCTGTGAAATATGTGCCAGTCTTAAAATAATTTCAGGTCAGTTAATTGTAGTTCTCATCAAGCAAACTATTTAGTCCACTGAGTCTATGTACGTGAAGCGTGCTGGATTTCCACAGACCTTTGATGCAAATGTTTGTGCAAATATTCAAACGTTTTGATGACCAAATGTGCTCGAGTTCATGTTTATTTAAGTGACCAAAGTTTCTAAATTTGATTAGCATAGGGATTTTGTGAATGCTAAGAGCTTTTAACATTTCTCACAACAACTTATAAGGTGCTATACCAGATAGCTTTCCAGGTATGAAGAATGTTGGAAGCCTTCATCTTTCTTTCAACAACCCACAAAGACTAACAGCGTTGAGCAGTCAATTGGTGTTCAAAGTTCCGTACAACAACTTATCAAGAGTTATTCCTCAGGGAAGATAGTTTAACACTTTTGATACACAAAATTTCATAGGTAGCAAATATTCTTTGTGGACAACCAACAAGCAGAAGCTGCAACATTAACACCTTACAAGAACCAGCCAATGAAGTGGAAGATGACGGATCCCAAATTGAATTGGAGTAATCGCATCTCTCTGTTTTAATTCTGCTTGAAGCAGATTATGGTTCAACATTGTTGATGCCTTCATCAACAAGGTGAGGGATTTGTTCTGGTAAACCATTTGGTGACAAATTCTCATATTTTCTCCATATGTGGTTGTTCTTAAAAAATCCTCCTGATTTATATGTACTATAAAACCAAAAATTTAACTTGTGTTTGGCTCCTATGTACAGTCTACTTTCATATTTGTTGCTCAATCAAATGGAGAGGAAGGTGTTCTTGGGTCAAAACCTGATTTGCTTGATGTTTGTTGCCTTGTTGTGTCAGCTACATAGATACATTAATAGATAAAGGATGCCTTTGTTGGACCTCAAAAAGTTTATGGTCTCAATAAGATAGTGCAAAGCTAATGTAAAATGAAGAAAATTAGATAGTGAAAAGTAGAAAAGTGATAGTAGGTAGAGGAATTATTTTTCCACATTTTTTAATACTAGTTCAAAAGTTACTTTTGTGCTTTCTTTTTTCTATGAGTTAAGGTGGAAAGCACTGATCCACCTAATACATTCCTCTATCTAAACAATCAGTAACAACCCATGACTTCAAATTTTCTACAAAGACCTTGACTTGTAGTCTAAAAGTAGGATAGTCAAAAGAGTGGAAGTAAACGATAGTAATCACTTCTGTTAACAATTTCAGTAAGTGGGGCTTCTAATTTCTAACTTTTCAATTATTAGTCGTTGAGACTTTGTGGAAATTTGAGTCTTTATAAACAACATAAATTTGTATTGAATTCACATCCCACATTGCGTTTAAGTTTCTTTCACTGTTATTTTTTTGTCTTCTAATGATATTTGTAATGAAAGGGAAGGTGTTCTTGGGCCAACATTTGATATGGCTGATGCTATTATTGGGTCAGACACACGGATACAAAAGCTGTATTGAAAAAGAGAGGATGGCTTTGCTGGATCTCAAAAGGTACGTGGTCTCAGTTACTGAAGAAGATCAAACTGAATATGTTCTCCCTACTTGGACCAATGAAGAAAAGATGGATTGCTGCCACTGGGAGGGCCTTAAGTGCAATCGTACAAGCGGGCGGGTGATCGAGATTGTCTTTGGTGGACTGTACCTCAAAGAGAATTCTCACCTTAATCTTTCTTTGCTGCATCCCTTTGAAGAAGTTCAACGTCTGGACTTATCTAACTATGAAGACAAAGGATTAAGTGGCTTGTTTGATTATGTTGAAGGTCAGTTTTTAACGTTTTGTCTACATTTCCCTGTATGGACAAACTCTTAGTTCATTGTTTCAGATTCCTGAAATTTTATACCTTATGATATTTTATCTAGATTCTTGTTTGCAGGTTATAAAAGCCTAAGAAGGTTAAGAAACCTGGAGGTTTTGTATCTCACTGAAAATAAATTCAATAACAGCATCTTTCCTTTTCTTAATGCTGCTACATCGCTCACAACTCTGTTCCTCCGAGGCAACAAGATGGATGGCCATTTTCCTGCTAAAGGTGTGCATTTTTTTTTTTCATTTTATAACTAGAATGGCCTATTTTTATTGATGATGTATTATGTTTTGCTATATCGATTCAATCTATGGCTTTTTTTGGAACACTATCTATGGCTATTATTAATATAATTTATATATTTAACTTTAGTTGTGTCATTCTTAAAATTGTGGGACTCCCCTTGAAACTGTTGGACCTGAGTGGAAACAACTTTAGTGGATCCATACGAGTACGAGGTATGCATGCTTGACTTGCCTTTCTTTGTTAAGTTGGAAGGTTTTAGTTTACGTTACAACATGTTTGAATTTGTATTTAAAAGTACTTTTGTGTGGCTTCGTGACAGATATGACTCCTCTGAAACAACTGAAAGCTCTGGATCTACGTGGTAACAAATTTTCGGCCTCAACAGATTTGCAAGGTAAGTTTGTTAAAATCCTTATAATTTTATGTTGTCTTATAAAGTTTTTTTTTTTAAATAATGTAAATAAAATATTTTGAATTTTGGTTATCATAGGAATTTGCGAATTGAAGAACTTGCTGGAGCTCGATTTCAGTAAAAACAAACTAGTAGGAAATTTTCCTTTATGTTTAACTAGCTTGACTAGACTTCGAGTTCTTGATCTCTCATCAAACCAATTGACTGGTACCATACCATTTGCTCTCGGTAACCTTAAATCCCTTGAGTATTTGTCGTTGTTTGATAACAACTTCGAAGGCTTGTTTTCACTAGGTTCCCTAACCAACCTCTCAGAGCTTAGGGTGCTGAAACTTAGTTCAAAATCCAACTCGTTCCAAGTAGTGTCTGAAAGTTCTTGGAAGCCAAAATTCCAGTTGAGTGTTATTTCACTACGATCTTGCATCTTGGAGAAGGTTCCTCCTTTTCTTCGGTACCAGAAGGAATTGCATGAGATTTATCTTTCTGACAATAGAATCTCTGAAAACTTCCCTTCTTGGTTACTAGCAAACAACACAAACCTCGAAATCTTGCATCTAAAGAATAATTCTTTTACAAGCTTTCAGCTACCAAGCTCTGGTCATAGCTTGATTTTCTTGGATGTGTCAGTTAATAAATTCAATAATCTCTTTCCTATTAACATTGGGTGGATACTTCCTTCTTTACGATATATAAATATATCGAATAACGGTTTTCATGGAGAACTGCCATCTTCTCTGGGTAATATGAAAGGTATTGAGTTTCTTGATATATCTCACAACAGTTTCCACGGGAAGCTACCAAGAAGCTTTTTAGAGGGTTGTTATTCCTTGACAATTTTGAAGATGTCACATAACAAACTAAGTGGAGAGATTTTGCCAAAAGCAACAAATTTTACTGATATGTTGGTGTTGTCAATGGATAACAATCAGTTTACAGGAAACATTGGACAAGGCTTGAGGAGCTTGAGATACATGTTATTGCTCGACATTTCGAATAACAATCTCACTGGTGTTTTCCCAAGCTGGTTTGGGGACTTTCCATACATGAACGCACTACTGGTTGCAAACAATATGTTGGAAGGTGAAATACCTACTGCCTTGTTCAATATAACCTATCTTCAGCTACTGGACCTCTCGGCAAATATGTTATCCGGGAGCATTCCTCCACGCCTCAACTCTACGAATCAGGTAGCGTTATTCCTGCAAGACAATAATTTATCAGGCTCTATTCCAAACACATTGCTAGTGAATATCCGCATACTTGATCTGAGAAACAACAGGTTGTCTGGGAATATTCCGGAGCTCATCAACACCCAAAACATCAATATTCTTCTTCTGCGTGGGAATAATTTATCAGGCCGTATTCCTCGTCAGTTGTGTGCCCTAAGAAGCATCCACCTTCTGGATCTTGCTAACAATAGGTTAAATGGATCTATACCGTTATGTCTTGGCAATACATCATTTGGTTCATTTTGTTTGGGGAAAGAGAATGCATCATATTCTTATGATGTTGGCATGGCTTTCACCGATGTCTTCCCTAGTTCTACTCCAGACTCTACTTCCACAGGAAATGTTGGAACATACGTCAAGTCTCTGCTTGTGCTAGATCAGTTTAGTATGGACTATGAGGCAGCTACACAAACTAAGATTGAATTTGCAACCAAACACCGATATGATGCCTACATGGGTGGAAATCTCAGATACTTGTTCGGAATGGATCTATCAGAGAATGAGCTGAGTGGTGAGGTCCCTGTAGAGCTTGGAGGTCTTCTTGAACTTTATGCTCTCAATCTTTCTCACAACTATTTAACAGGTGCAATACCTAAAAGCTTTTCAGGTATGAAGAATATGGAAAGCCTTGATCTTTCTTTCAACAGACTACAAGGGCATATCCCACCACAACTAACAGAGCTGAGCAGCCTAGCTGTATTCAATGTCTCATTCAACAACTTGTCAGGAGTCATTCCACTGGGAAAACAGTTTAACACCTTTGATTCACAAAGCTACTTAGGCAATCCTCTTCTCTGTGGAAAACCAACCAACATGAGCTGCGAGAGCAATAACTTTCATGAACCGGATAATGGAGTGGAAGCAGAGGAAACCACAATCGACATGGTTTCTTTCTACTGGAGCTTAGCTGCAGCTTATGTGACAATACTTCTTGGAATATTCACATCTCTCTCTTTTGATTCTCCTTGGAGCAGACTTTGGTTCTACAACATTGATGCTTTCATCCACAAGGCGGGGAATTTTCTATGCTGAAATTAGTGTTGGTTCAAATCCATTGATGGTCCCCATCTGATGATGTTCTTCTCAAAATCTCCTGCCTTATATCAAAACTTATGTTTAGTTTCTGTGTGCTGTCTGTCTTTGTATAAATGCAATACATCAAACATGTCTTAGAGCTGGTTTGCTGGTTGGTTCAATTAATAATATACTTAAATATAAGAAACACAAGAACTTGCACCAATACAGAGTTCTCCTTTCATGAATTCTCCTAATCTATATCACTTTACACTTTCATCTTTTTTCAGGTAACAATCTCAAGAACTTCATTTACTACATAACACACAATATTATTATTATCCTGCTCGTTACAGGAGAACCAAAAAAAACGAGCATATGAAATTAGCAAGATTAGAAGTTTTCTGTTTTCACTCCCAATGCTTGAATTTTTGTATAAGGAAAAAATATTAGTGAATTTGGGGAATATTCATATTGTGAACAAATAGTATCGTAAGTGACTAATCAGTGTTGAATTAGAGCACTAGAGACATAATCTGTTTGCTACCTTGTGTCTTAGCAGGAGATGGTTCCATCTCTCTGTAAATTGAGGCGTCTATAAGGGATAACTAGATTTTGATCCGCGCTTTCAAAGCTCGAATTTTTTTTTTTTTTTTTCAATTGACAAATATTTAGCGTCATATTTCATATATTTGTGTTTTATTTTATAAAAGACTTAAATTTTTTATCTTTCTTTATCGTGTTTCATTTTAAATGACTATTTATGTTTAAAAAATTAAACTGTATTTCTTTAATGAATTAAGTTAGTATAACTCTGATAAATTAATTTTATTATGTGGTTAATATTTTTAATAAAAATAATTATATAATTTTAATAAAGATTTATACTTTTCAATGAAAAAATCAATTTTTTATGAATGCTTAAATTATATTAAGAAAAGAAAAAAAAATAATTAAGAATGTTTGAATAAAAATTATTTGAATTTGGACTCAATGGCCCAAAGAAAAAAAAAATGGGAGAAATGGATCTGAATTACAGTTACTCATTGTAAGTAAATTTGCATTTGATCATTGCAGGGATTTGCGAAATGAAGAGTTTGCAAGAGCTTTATGTCAGTCGAAACAAACTAGTAGGTCAGCTTCCTTTATGCTTAACTGGCTTGACTGGACTTAGAGTTCTTGATCTCTCATCAAATAATTTGACTGGGAAACTGCCACCTTCTCTCGGTAACCTTGGATCACTTACCTATTTATCGTTGTTAGAAAACAACTTTGAAGGTGCATTCTCAGTTGGGTGGCTTGCCAACCTATCACAGCTTAGAGTTTTTAGACTTGGTTCAAGATCCAAATCATTTCAAGTAGAGTCTGAAGGTTCTTGGAATCCAAAATTTCAACCGAGTGTTGTTGAACTACCATATCTTGCAACTTGGTGAAGGTTGAGTCGCCTAGATCTTTCTAACAATAAAATTTATGGAGATTTTCCTCATTGGCTATTGGCGAACAATACAAAAATCAAAGTGTTGTTTCTACAGAATAATCTATTTGCGAGCTTTCGTCTACCTAAATCTGCTCATAAGCTGATTTTACTGGATGTGTCAGCCAATGACTTCAATCACCATCTTCCCGAGAATATTGGGTGGGTATTTCCTCATTTACGATATATGAAACTAGCTGATAACGGTTTTCAAGGATATCTACCTTCTTCTTTGGGTAACATGAAAGAGATTGGATATCTTGATATATCTCACAACAGCTTCCATGGAAAGCTTCCAAGAAGTTTTGTAATGGGTTGTCATTCCATCTTTGTCTTGAGACTTTCACATAACCAATTAGGTGGAGAGGTGCTTCCGGAATCAGCCAACTTCACTGGTATTTGGGAGTTGTCTATGGATAACAATCTGTTTACTGGAAAGATTGGTCAAGGTTTACTGAACTTGAGAGGCTTGCAACTGCTTGACATTTCAAACAACAATCTCATAGGTGTTATTCCGAGTTGGATTGGGGAACTTCAGGCCTTAAACGCACTACTACTTTCGAACAACTCTTTGGAAGGTGAAATACCTATTTCGTTGTTCGACATACCCTTTCTTCAGCTAGTGGACATCTCTGCAAATACCTTATCTGGGGATATACCTCCTCACGTCAATTCTTTAGGGAAGGCCCTTTTACTCTTTCAAGATAATAATCTATCAGGGGTTATTCCAGAGACATTGCTAACGCATGTAGCTGTACTTGATCTGAGAAATAACAGATTGTCTGGGAATGTTCCGGAGTTCACCTATACGAAAGACACACATACTCTTCTTCTTCGGGGGAATAATTTAACAGGCAGTATTCCTCGCCAGTTGTGTGGCCTACAAGGCATCAAACTTCTGGATCTTTCCAACAATAGGCTGAATGGATCCATACCTTCATGCTTCAGCAATACATCATTTGCTTTTGGGAAAGAGGATACATTATCTGATCAGCATTACGGGGGTGTTTCCGGCGGAGTTATTCAGTTATATGAGCAGGAATACAGCATGTTGTTCAAGTCTCTTATTGTACTGGATTCTTTTAGGATTGTTTACGTTCCAGACACCCAGATTAAAGTTGAATTTGCAACAAAACACCGATACGATACCTACCTGGGCAGAAATCTCAAATTATTGTATGGAATGGATCTCTCAGAAAATGAGTTGAGTGGTGATATCCCAGCAGATCTTGGAGGTCTTCTGGAGCTACAAGCTCTTAATCTTTCTCACAACAAGTTATCAGGATCGATACCAGAAAGCTTTTCAGGTCTGAAGAATGTGGAAAGCCTTGATCTCTCCTTCAACAGGTTACAAGGCTGGATCCCATCACAACTAACCGAGCTGAGCAGCCTAGCTGTTTTCAATGTCTCCTTCAACAACTTATCTGGAGTCATTCCACAAGGAAAGCAGTTTAATACCTTTGATGCGCAAAGCTACTTAGGTAATCCTCTTCTTTGTGGACTATCAATCAACACAAGCTGCGACAGAAGTCACTATCAAGAACCAGATAACGGAGTGGAAGCTGATGAGTCTATAGTGGACATGGTATCTTTCTACTGGAGTTTGGCTGCAGCGTATGTGGCTATACTTATAGGAATATGCTCCTCTCTCTCTTTCGACTCTCCTTGGAGGAGGTTTTGGTTCTACCTCGTTGATGCTTTCATCCACAAGGCGAAAAGTTTGTTGTGGTAAGACTATCGTTGGTGGTGCCAAATCCATTCTTGTGCCCTCCATCCGTTGCTCTTCTTGTCAAAACATCCTGCTTTGTTTCACATATCCTATGTACTGTTCCTTATTTTGAATAACGGTAATGCATCCCATGCACAAACATATATCTAAAAGATGGTTTAATGATTGGTCAATAAGTAATATAAGATAAGAATACAAGAACTTGCATGAAACGCCAAGTAGAAAAGGAAAGCTGAACAGAATATATATAAGATACATAGAGTTCTTTTTCTGCTTCCATGAATTCTCTTAATATTAATGCTTTAAAGAACTTCAGTCACTTGTTTGATCAAAAAAAAAAAGAACTTCAGTCACTTATTACATAACACACCATATGATAAATTACCTTCTGTATAATACTGAAGAACCAAAAACGATCATATGAATCAGAAGAGCAAAAGAAAGACCAGAGTGTTAGAGAAAGAAGCGAAACCTCTTGTATATATTGAGAGTTCCTTCACCATCCTAAGCTACTGCTCTGCGAAATGAGTTTTCGTCTTCTTGACTTTGCTAGCAGACAGCTGGTTTCTGCATGCACGATCTCATTCACCAGTCTTGACAAAGACCAATGTCAAACGTAATCTTCATAGTTGGTACATTTCACTTGTAAAGTTTCTTTAGAATGTAGTAACTACTATGTTTGTTTGCGTGTGTTAAGAAAGAAAAAAAAACTTCATTAACGCATAACTTTTGCTTGCAAATTGAAACCAAACTGTAATAACAACAGAGGAGCTGTTTGTATTGCAGATCAAAATACGAAACAAAAGACCTTAACACGAGAGTTAGCTTCTTCTACTCATCCTCCACTTTCTTCTACTTCAGCTTTTAACACCAAATGCTATCTCAAGATCCTACTGTACACACCCAAAAGATCATTCATCTAGTTAATGCGGTTGCGGTTTTTGGTCTGCCTGTGCATCTTCCACAGCAATTGTTCCATCATCTGTTCAACACAAGTAATAAGTTAAGGATTTTATACTCAATCATAGATAGGATCTGTTAAATCACGTCTGTTCATGAATCACCTTGGTTCTGTGGCGATGAATCTCCTCCAGGACCAGCTTCAGTAGCAGCACCAACGTCTGTTGTTGTCTCATTTCTCAGTGGCTCTGCATTCGCCTGATCAAGATTAACCGGTGATGTTTCTGCGTTCACAGCGTCCTACAGAGTATATTCAGTATAAATTCTGGTAAGAAACAGCATCATTCCAAATAGCTGGAGATAATCATTCATACCATATTGAGTTGAGAAGGATCCTGATCTTTCACATCAGAGGTAACATCAGCAGTTTCTGCCTCCTGTGGTCTCACAATGTTTACATTAGCATCAGCAGTGTCAATCATAGGCTTGTCAATATCATTTGAATCTGCAACCTTCTTGTTAGCATCATCAGAAGGATCAACTGGACCAGCTTGTTGGCTACTACCTGCTGCATCCTCGCTCAAAGTTCTCTGTGACTTTGCTCCATGATCACAATCAAGATCCGTCACGGCAGGCCTTTTCCTGCTAACAACCAACAAAATCAGACATGCGCTAGAACAAATGCGCGTAAAGAGAAACTATAACTTCAACACTTACCCACTGCTAACGCTTGGATCTGCCGTTTGAACAGAGCTGTGTCTGTTCGAAAACAAAAAACCCCGAAGCACCTTCCCATCAATGATTGTTTCTATACTGTAACCTAAAGGAACGTTTTCAGTAACCCTGGCTTGAAAAACCGTTTTCCCTTGATACATCGAGCCAATGCTCAAAGGGAGATTCTCTCTTCCTGCAATAAAACCATATAATTATGGTAAATGCAACTTCCTGGAATAAGATTTCTGTGTTAACAACACACCTTGATTAGTGCTGGTTCCAGCCACAGCTAGTTTCTGCTCTTGGCATTTGAGCTTCATTTGTTTCCTTAAAGATAGCCTCCCTTGAGTTTGATCAAACCGTGCATTGTATCCACCATCTGTTGACCATAAGCAAAGAAGATTACTAAGGTAATTAGCAACCTTGCACAGAAGTAAATGAAGCTATAACCAACCGAAAGGTCAAAATAAAACCTGTGTGCAGGTAGTAGATATCATCCAACGGCTCAAGACTCTTATTGCAGCCACCAAGAAAGAAAAAAGAACCAGCCTTGTAAGGACCTAAACATACAGCTCCAGCAGAGAATCTAGCAGCTGGCCCTTCTTCCATGGCAACTAACTTGGACCATACACCCGTTTCTACAATAATATTTATTTTGATATCAGAAGACAGATAAAGCAAACACAGGCGTGAGGTCTAAGTTACATACCCACATCAAGCACATAGAGATCATCATAAAGGTTCTGAGAATCAGTAAACCCTCCAAATACAAACAGGTTCCTCTCGATTGCAACAGTGACATGACCAGCTCGAGGTGTTAACACCTGCCCTGAAGTTTTCATCTGCTTCCATACAAACGTTTCTGAAAAAAAATACAGAACCAGAAAATATCAGAATACATATACACACACGCATGCATTAAAAGATTAGGTGATTGTTGGACCTGTGTCAAGGATATGAACATCGGAGAGATAATAGTCATCCAAATCTTCACCACCTACTACAATGATTTTGTTCTGCCACGTTGAGCAAGTGTGGCTGTCTCGTGCAGAGGGTGGATTCCCAGTTGTTACAGCTCGTTGCCACGTTAAAGTCTCTAAACAGGAGTAAAGCCAATTCAATTACATGCGTAAAGAAAAAACAAGAATCAGAATCTCTCTCAGATTCCATATCAATGAACACAAGAAAAGGCAGCCTGGAGCTGTACCTGTGTTGAGTATGTAAAGGTCATTATAGAAAACTTCATCATCTGAACCAGAAGCTTTCCCACAGCCACCGAATATGAAAATGCGTTTGCCAACAAGCGTGGCACTATGAGCCTCTCTTGCCTCGGGTCCTTCCCCTCTAGCATCCACGCATTTCCAAGTATGTGAAGCTACCACACACCCACACACACACACACACACACACAATAGATTCAAATCCAAAAACCTCATACCAGGAACAGTTTCTTGATCTAACTAGAAACCATAAGAAGAGATGGAAGAGCTTACAAGTATCTAGCACATGCAGATCATTGAGATGATTCTTCCCATCAGTACCACCAAACACAAAAAGGTGATCCCCAACAGTTGTACAGCTGTGACTGTCTCTCGGAGAAGGCGGCACGCCTCTGATCACCGGTTTAGTCCATATCTGCGTTCCTGCAACAATGAAGTTTTTGAAAAGGAGGCTATAAGTAAGTAACAACAAAACACCAACAAATAACTAATCAACCTTCAGCAAGAATCATTAAGTCTAAACCATTCAAGTGCAGTGCAAAGAGGAAAGAAACAATGGATACGTACAAAAGGACAAAGATCAAGATTAGCTACAAAAGAAGATAACTTTTTGAGAATGGTGTATAGTAAATGGGGTCTACCGCACGAACGAACAAAAAGATTACACAGATCAAACAAAGACTGATACTTTTGTAAAACCCACTACGAGAATCGACGCACACTAACTGCATTTAGTAAAAAGGCGACAACTTTTTCCACTGAGGTGATGTAACTTCAAGAACACTCACCAGCGTCAAAGACATGAACTTGATTCGTCAAGCAATCGTCTCTACCGAATCCACCGAAAACGTAGACAAATCTGCCTCCTTTAACGGCGTTACAAGTGTGTCCCCACCTCTTCCCTGGCCCTGAAGAAGAATCACCGTGACCCACTTGCTGGTTTTGTCGTCGGACCCTCTCCCACCTCATTGTTTCCTGGGAAAAGAAAGAAAAGATTCTTCCTTTGGGTTGGGAAAGTGCGGGAAAATTCTAAAAGGAGGTTATAAAATTGAAGTCGGGAAAACCGAAAATGCAAATGATTCTTTACTTCTTACGGCGATACAGAGGATAAAAGGTGCTTTCTCTGTTTTGGGTTCTTAACGATGGCAACCGCAAACGTGACGAACGGAGCTTTTTCGCGTTTGCTGTTTAATCCAACGAGTAATTTTATTTTCCTCAAGCGTTAAGTACTCTGTCCAGTGAGTAATTAGCGACACTCTGATGATGTCTACCATATTAATTGCACATTAAATTTTCTGTTTTTTTTTTTGCTTCTTTTATGAACTTTACTGCAATGAATCTATAATTAGTTTACACACTCATGGGTTCAGAATATCGTTATAATATTTATTGACATAAACATAAAATGATTGAGCAAAAATGAAATACATAAACGATTTCTTTAGAAAATAAATATAACAATAAGTTTGTTGTACAAAACAAATGTAAAACTATGTATTACGAAGATTGAGAGTTAAAAAAAATATGTGATTTTGATATTAAAATTTTTGTATGCTCTTTATCATCATTGTCTTTTTTTGTGTCAGTTTACTCGAACAACTTGTTTGTTCAATAAGATCTTCTTGATTGACATCGATTGGACTTGGGCTATTAGCCAAATGTAATGTCATTGTCCGAAATGTCAATGGTAATAATAATTGTCTCACAATGTTAAACATAACCACTGCTATTATCTTATTAACTATGTATTTTCTTCCGTGCATAGTAAAAAAATTTTAAATGTAATTTATATTTAAAAATAAATTTTATTAAATATTATAGATTTTACTATTTTCTTATTAATATTTAATATTGATTTGATATATATTAAATTAATTTGTATAAAAATAATAAAAATGATATAAAATTGTATAATTATCAAAAGTCTAGCCTAAACAATATTTATAATATTTGTACATATATAAGAAATTAATGATCTTACGATTAGATATTTAAATTTTTTAAAAATTGTAGAAATTTTTGAAAGCTTTAGTAATACAATTGTAAAATTATACAAAATAATAATATTTCAAAATTTAAAATGTTATATATAAATATATTTATTTTATAGATGATGTATGAGCTATTGCCATATTTAAAAAAAATTACCAAAAAAAATATCAGTATTAAATGTAACATATGAATTATTACAATATTCTAATAAGTTTACCAAAAATATAAATCAATATTAAAAAAAATAAAAAAAATATATAAATCAATATTAAATGAAATTATCCATGTCATATTTTTCCGGAAGCCATATCATCAATTTCGGTAGCCACGTCATATTTGTTTTGTGAAATTGATTGTAAAGAAAACATGTGGTAAAATCACTTCGCAAATATAGTTTAGGGAATTGAATCATTTACAGAAAATCCTTCATTGACCAGTTCATGGACCAGTAATGAAACCAATCAGTAGCAGAGTCGACCTTTCCTAATCTGCCTCCATGCAATGGCTGCAACCATAGCTCCTCCTCCCATGTTAATCGAAGCCATGGTGAGACTCTTCTTCCCCTGCAATTTCCAAGAAGTTGATCCAGACTAAGAGCATCCGCAACGGGAATCCTTAAGTGGGAGTCCTTAAAAAAAAAAAATTAAATAATCAGTGGACCTCACTAAAAGCTAATGATTCAATCTTTAAAATTCTTAAATAAGGACTTTTTCTTAGTGAATCATTGCACTATTTACGGGTCCCCACGACACATGGCGACCCGCGATTGGTTGATATATATATATATTTTTTTTTTGAAAAGGAAAAAAAAAATAATACTTAAAAAATCAAAATACACTTTTTCTAAAGACTCTTCCTTGGATATCACCATTGCGGGTGCTCTAAGAGATACTCTTAGTCATATTGTTTCCAAGCAAATGTAGATTAGATTATCAGAAACACACCTCTAGCACCTTTAAAAGGTCCTGTCCTAGGCCTACGATTCCCTGAGAATTGAAGAGTAAGAGTAATTAGTAGAGATGAGTTTTCACTCTCATTATGATGAGTATTGAAAAGAGTTCCTTACAATCATTACGGGTACCCGGAAAATAAACGCAAAGTATGTAGTAACTTTAGGGTAGAGGAAGATATCAAGTAGTGTAATGGCATATACAGGTCCCTCAGCACCCTGCAGACAAGTTGAGAAGAGATTACCTCATCGGCATTTGTTGATTCGAAACAACAACCTCTAAGTCTCTCTCTGTGGATGTATAAGAAACTTACCAGAAATAAAAGGTTTAGTTTTGATTGATCCTTGAATGAAACTCCGTAGCTCTGTATGATTGAACAACCAATATAGAGGGTAAATATTATTCGAAAAAAAATATCAGTGTGCAAAAATTACTTATCTGTGGACCTAGCATGATTTGAGCGCAAGGAAACTATTCTGGTTGATATATATACCTTGAGTATTGCCATAAACACCATGCACACTTATGAAGAGAACAGAGCCAGCAAGTGATCCAGCAAAGTAAAGCTTCAAAAGGTAGACCGGTCCCAAAGTTCTTGCGATCTAACAGAATTAGGTTAAGAAATGGAGATATAAAAATAATTAAGTGGAAAATCAATAACAGGAAAACAAGTCATCTATATATGATCTATCTAGAAAACAAAAACAAAAACAAAAACAAAAATCGTGTGTCCCCAACAGTTGTAGATAGATACTTCATAAGAAACACATGAATTCACTTCTCACAAAATCGAATGCATCTTCACTCAAGGAAACATTTCACTCTTTTTTTTTTGGTCAAAAGGAAACATTTCACTCTAAAATATTAAAGCGTTAAGGAAAGAAGAAGTCATACGCTGGTCCGAAAGTAGTAGAGTCCAATCATGTTAACGATGAGTTGACTGGTTCCAACATTACTGAACCCCGAAGTTATCAGCGTGTGTGTTCGTCCAGACATAAAGGTGTACGATGATAGCTGCCCAAACATCATAGTTAAATACCAATTATCAACAAAATGATTACCAAAAAAAAAAATTATCAACAAAATCCAAGACAAGAGTCCAACGGTAAATAAAGATCAAAAAAAAGTTTTGAACATTGTTGGCCTGACCAAAAAATTTCGCGCCATCCATTTCCGGTTTGAATTCTTCCACATGGTAAATACAGCAACATTAGCTAAAATTAACCCGAGAACAACTCCATTAGCTGCATTGAACCAAGACTTCCAGCCAGAGGAAACACACAAAGTAAACCCAGAAAAAAAGTGAATACCATGGAAAGCCTACTCATATAAAAGGAAAAGCATCAAGAGAGCTTTATTCTACTCGAATCAAGAACTACACAGAAATGGTAAAGAATTAAAGCAACTGACTTAGTAAAAAAAATAAAAAAAAAATAAAAAAATAAAGCAACTGATTTCTCATCGTCCTTTTCTGATTCCTCACACATACAAAAGCATGATTGAATAGAAAAGCTAAAAAAAGTAGTGGAATTAACAAGGTAGATTAACCACATAAATCATGTCTAAACCCCTAAATTTTCAAGAACTTTCCGTACTCAAGACATATGTTTCTCTCAGAAAACAATTAAAAAAGTATAATATATACCTTTGCCCAAAAAAAAAAAGTATAATATATACCTAGTAAATATAAATACCATTAGTTACTATATAAAACCTGAAGTCTGAAGATTATAGAGAAAGAGACGCTGGCATTTCAGAATCCAAGCTCAGTTGTGTAAGAAATGTTAGAATAAATAGGGAAGAAACAATATACCATCCACGTTTTTGAAAGCCAGTGAAACCCCAAGGCTTAGGAGGAAGCTGAGGATCGAAGAACCCAGCTCTAGACTCCAAGAGACTTCCGGGTTTCAGATGGGTGTTTCTCCTCAACGTGCTGGCAAAGAACCCATCAATCTCTGATGAAGAAGATGCGATTCCAGAAGGAAGGAGATGGCTCAGGAAATGGTTATGGTGGCTATGGCTTGTGTAAGAAAAAGTGGGCTTCTTCTTCATCATTATAGATTTAGTTAGCTGCCAAGAACAAGAGCCAAAGACAACGAACCTCCGAGGCAAAATCGTATGCATTTCTTTTGTTTTTTTTCTTCAATAGTTTAATTTTAAGTTTTACCAAATGACGCATAGATAGAAAAAGAAGCATGTAACTTCTGCTCTGTATATTATTATATTGTCATGAGTTATATGTGTTACCAAAGTCATCTTTTAAAATATTTCAATTTTTTTTTTTTGAAAAAACAGTGATATCACACACTAGTTTAGTGATTACAACTTACACCTTGAATTACAAGTATCAATTTTACTTTTAAGGTAAACATAAAAAAATCCTCAAGAGTTTAGGGAAATTGTAAACTAACTTGCAAATATTCATTAAACCATAACATGCATCTATCAGATTAAAATATAAATTGTATATACATTCAAGTCAAAGAAGCTAGCTACAGATCAACACTCTGTTCTGAGAGAGAGATGGCGTTGGATTACAAACCTCCAGAAGAGTTCGTAGTCAACAACTTACAGCCCCTTGCTGACTTCGATGTGACGGGATCGACGGAGCTCTGGCTCATCCAGTGCCCTATGAGCCACGTTCCGGAGATTGAAGGGAAGGAGCTTAAGGTTAAGCTTGGTGAAGATGGAGTCTTGGGACGTTTCGAGGATTCTCCTGGTAAAGAGGTTGAACTTGTTAGCTTTGCTTCTCAAGAAGGTGATGCAACTGTGATTATACCTTGTGAGAACGAATCAAAGATCGTTGGGAAGATTTCGAGGCGAGTTTCGTTGGTTCGGTTCCCTGAACCGGAAGAGCTTCTTGAGACATTTAAAACTCAGCAGAAGGCTTTGAGAGCTGTGACGAGTTCCTCTGTTAGAAACTCTAATCCAGCTATGAGTAGCAGGCGTAAAAGCAAACAAGTATTTTTGCCATAAAAGCAAACAGGGTTAAGATGTTGAATTTAGATTATGTGAAACGATAAGCAAACAAGTAATGTATCCAAATTTATAACTTATTGTGCCATACGTGGTTATGAAGTTCAGACAAAAGCTAGCTACAAAACCAGAAAGTTCACAAGTATTTTTGCCAGTCACTATCCGTGCCCGCGCAGTGGCTGATCCCCCGAGCGGTGATAGGAACCAGAGATGTTACTCTACAATGTCAGTAACTTTGTCGTGAATGTATATACAATTTAGAAAATACTCCCGATTGATATTTACCATGTTATTCACACATATTACTTTTTTGTTTTAGTTTTAATTAATTTAAAGTTTTATATGATTTCAACCACTAAATACTAAATACAAGACTAAACCCTAAACTCAAATATTAGAATATTTTTGATTAAATGTATTTTTAAAAAGTAATATCTTGCTTTTTGAAGCAATTTCTCTTTCTAATTTATGCTCTTATCATCCTTGTCTTTTTATGTCAGTTTAGTGCAAACATTTTCTTGAGCGAACTACCAAACTTTCGTTCAATCTTAAGAAACAGAGTTGGCCTCTAGCTACAGAGGAAGAGTTTAAGAGTCCAAGTGCAAACTATATTCATTGTTCGTTTCCTGGGCATCTTTATCCATGGTCTTTAGGAATAATTTTTAACAAAAAATGGGTCTGGGCCCCATTGAAAAAGCAAAAAACGTCGGAAACAAGAGGAACGAATAAAAAAGGAATATACGGGAATAAAATACCAGGAATGAAAATGAATGGTTATTCCTTATCAAATTTGACAAGAAATAATTTTGTTCTTTAATTCTCTACAAAAAAAGGAATGAAAGGGAATGAGAGGAAATTATTATTCCTTGTGAATGGTAATTTTTTTTAGGAACGTTAGGGAATGCATGATTCCTCGTGTTGTCAAAAATCGTGAAATAAGGAACGCTTCTTGAACTGTTCGCGAATCTCACTGACCCGTGGTAGCCCACAATTAGTTTGATTTTAATTTTTTTTTAATAAATTAGGAAAAAAAAAGTAAGAATGGGGTTTCAGGATAAAGTTGCTCTTTAAGTTCTTCTTGATTGACATCAAAAGAAGAGAGAAAAATGATTGCCATGGAACTTGGATTAAAGACAAGACAAAACACAAACTACCCTAATTAATTTCGTTGTCCAAAAGAAGTCAATAGTAATAAAATTTCATTGTGACTCACAAAGTCAAAAAAAAAACCACTGTTATGATCATATCAACCGAGTCTTTTGCAGCAAATCCAAGGACTCATAGATGGACCAGCAATGAAACCAATCAATAGTTGAATCGACCTTTCTTAATACGTCTCCACGCAATGGCTGCAACCATAGCTCCTCCTACAGCGTGAATCATACCCACGGTGATACTCTTCTGTTCCCCCCTGCAAATTTCAAAGAAGTTTTTTTTTTTTAATTTCAAAGAAGTTAGTCCAGTTTAAGAGATATTCAGATTGTTTCCAAACAGATGTTAGATTAGATTGTCAGATACCCACATCTAACACCTTCAAAAACTTGTTTTCGACGGATAAGATTACCTGAAATATTAAAGAGTGAGAGTAATTAGCAAAGAGTTTCACTCTCATTATGATGAGTATGTAAATAGTCCTCCTTACAAGCATTACGGTTACTCGGCAAATAAACGCAAAGTATGTAGTAACTTTGGGGTAGAGGCACATATCCAGCAGTGCAATGGCATATAGAGATCCCTCTGGACCCTGCCACACAAGTTAGAAAGAGTTTTACCTTTCAAGATTCCAAAGAAGAACCACTGCGTCTCTCTCTCTGTCTCCAAAACATGCTCTGACAAGTTCATTTAACTGGAAGAATAAAAGAAACATACCAGCATTCCAATGGGTGTTGATTGATCCTTGTAGGAAACTCCTTGGCTCTGTATGATTGAACAACCAATATAGAAACTTAAATACTAATAATGTGAAAAACTACTCATCTGTGGACCTTTCATGATGTGAGAGCAAGGAAACTATTCTGGTTGATAGATATACCTTGAGTATTGCCATTACAGCATGAGCACTTAAGAAGAGAAGAGAGCCAACAAGTGATCCCGCAAAGTACAGCTTCAAAAGGTAGGCCGGTCCCAAGGTTCTTGCGATCTAACAACAATGGGTTTATAAATATTCATTCATTCAAGGAAACATTTCACTCTGGAAAATTTAAACGTTAAGGAAAGAGGTCATACTCTGGTCCCAAAGTAGTAGAGTCCAATCATGTTCATGATGAGTTGACTGGTTCCAACATTACTAAAACCCGAAGTTATCAGCGTGTGTATACGTCCAGTCATAAAGGTGTACGATGATAGCTGCCGAAACATCATGTTTAAGTTAACTACACAAAGATCAAAAGACAAGAGCTGAACATCAAATAAAAGATAAAAGATTAGAGCTTTGGACGTTGTTGGTCTGACCACAAAATTTTTGATCATCCATTTCCGGTCGTAAACCTTCCACATAGTAAATACAGCAGCATTAGCTATTATCAATCCGAAAACAACACCATTAGCTCCATTAAACCAAGACTTCCTGCCAGAGGAAACCCAAAAAAAAAAAGAGTGAATATCATGGAGCACAAGTGAAAAGCCTACTCCTTTAACAAAAATCAAAATGGGACTAGCTCCTAGTCTATGCTCTATAAATGGAAAAGCATTAAAAGAGCTTTCTGCTGCTACTCAAAATCAAGAACTACACAGAAATGGTAAAAAAAAAAGTCTATTGATTTCTCATTGTTCTTTTTCTGATTCCTCACATATATACAAAAGCATTATTGATTTTGGAAAGCCAAAAAAAGAGTGAAATTAACCACATAAATCATATGCCTTAAACGCTAAATAAAGCTAGAAACTTTACAAATTCAAAGACGAGTTTTTTTTTTTGTTTTAAACTCAAAGACAAGTTTCTCCCAGAAAACAAAAGAAAGGTAGATTAGTACTAAATAGAAAATCATATCCAAGCTCAGTTTGTATAAGAAATGTAGAGTAAATAAGAAACAATACCATCCACGTTTTTGAAAGCCAGTGAAAACCCAAGGCTTAGGAGGAAGCTGAGGATCGAAGAACCCAGCTCTAGCTTCCAACAGACTTCCAGGTTTCAGCTTCAGATGGGTGTTTCTCAACGTGTTGGCAAAGAACCCATTGATTTCCTCCGACCGTAATACATGAGACGGAACAAAGCGGGTTACAAAAGATGAAGAAGGAAGATGGCGGCTCTGGCTCGAGTGAGAAAAAGCGAGCTTCTTCTTCTTCATTAGAGATTTAGTTAGCTGCGAAGTAGAGGAGCCAACGACGACGACGAACCTGCGAGAGAAAAGCGCATGCATTTTCTTTTGTCTTTTTCTTCCAACAAATTCATTTCAAATTTTACCAAATTGAGCATATATGATATAGAAGAAGAAGAAGACAAAAAGGACGTAACTTCTGTACGTATATTATAGTATTATCATGAGGTATGTGTGTTACCAACGTCAGCTTTTTTTTCTTTCAAATAGTGCAATATTTGTAAACAAAATATGATATCACACTAGTTTAGTGATTACAACTTTTATTCTAAGGTAAAACATAAATATTTTCTCAAGACTTTTTTTTTTTTTTTTGGTGTAAATTTCTCAAGATTGTTGGGAAGTTGTAAATATTTATTGAAACATAACATACATCTATCAATCAGATTAACAATATAAATTATATATACACATTCAAGTGAAATAATTAAGCTACAAAATCAGAAAGACCACCAGCCATTATCCGTTCCCACGGATCTTTTAAGGTTAGAGGAACCCGAGATATTACTCTACAGTGCCAGAAAGTTTGACCACCATTCAAAATAGTTAGTATGTAATCTACAATATTAGATCAAACTTTTTTTTTTACCGTTTCTTTACAATTAATTATTATTGGAATAAAACAGGAGAATAATAGACTATAGTTCTTTCAGGATGGTATATGTTCAGGCTAAGTTTATAGGTTTTGGAATTCATACCGGTGGATACTGTTTGTTTGAATTATTGGTTTCAATTAGACTGACATACTTCATGAGGCAATTTGGACATTCTGTTGTTCCTTCTGATTATCTTATTTTCTGGAAGGGATTAATCATTGTGGTGGCTGGTGAGTAATAATACTCTCAATATGAATGTTAACACCTTCCAATCACTATCTTTGAAGTTTGTGGTAACTATGATTATACAATGAACCAAATAAAAATTATCCTTAACCAATTCTTTCTTAGTCAGTCACACAATCAAGAGAAACGACAAAGCCTAAAGAAGAAAAGGGCAAAATATCAAAATTGAAAGTAAGAGCCTTTCTTAAAAATAAGATTAACACTTTGAGGGTATAAGTCCAATTATAATAACCTTAATTTTTCTTACACGACATCGTCCTCTCTTCCTTTCCTCCTCTGTAAATTTTCAGAATGGCCTCAAAGCTCAAACCTTTCACCAATCTCCGTCGCTACAAACCATCTCCACTCAACCAGAACCGATCACTATCCTCAAACCCCACTTCCCAATCGAACTACAGGAAGCAAACCTCACTCGCGAACCTCCTCCAACGTCACGGTTTCCCTCCCTCATCTCTCCGACACTTCCTCTCACGAAACACCTTCCTCTCAAACTCAGATCTATCCGAAACCGAAGCTTCTCTCTCCATCTTACTATCCCTCAAACTCCCTCAGAAACAACTCGTCTCCTTGATCAACGACTGCCCCAACGTCCTCCGACCAAACTTCCTTAGAAAATGGAAACTTCCTCTCTCGGGGACCATCTCCTCTTCAGCAATCAAAACCGTCCTCGAACACTCGAGTAGATTCGGAATCAACCCAGATAAGTTTCACGAATGCACTAACGTCCTTAAAGGTTTAGGCTTTTGCGATAGTACTGTAAGTAAAGTTCTTGAAGCCTTCCCTAACGTTCTTGCACTGAACGAGGTTGAAATCCACAGAAAGGTTGAGTTTTTGATTGGAATCGATGTTCCTAACGTTGAGAGGTTCTTTCACGTTTTCCCCGAGATCTTAGGGATTAGTATTGACTCTAAGCTTAAGCCGTTACTCGATGAGTTTATAAGGATCGGGTTTAGTAAAGAGGAGATCAAGAAAGAGATTTTCAGAGAGCCGAGGGTTCTTGGTTTAGAGTTGGGAGAGCTTTCAAGATGTTTGGAGTTGATCAAGTCGTTGAAATGCCGTGAAGTGATTAAAGATGAGATTCTTAAAGAAGGATTGTTTCGTGCAGGGTTTGAAGTGAAGGTTAGAGTTGATTGTTTATGCAGACACGGGTTGATTCGGAGAGAGGCCTTCAAGGTTGTGTGGAAAGAGCCGAGGGTGGTTTTGTACGAGGTGGATGAGGTAGAGAAGAAGGTTGAGTTTGAGTGAACTGTTGCAGGAACCTATTCCAGTTACGCAACTTGTAAGGGAAACAGCTACTGTGATGCAAGAGTTCAGTTCACTCAATCAGGGTAAATACATTTGGAGATCTATATGGTTACTTCCTCCTATACTACTCTCAACAGGGTTAAGAAGAATGCTAAAGCAAAACAGTAAGCATAAACTAGACTACTGAATCTTGCTTCTGTTTTTTGTTTCCTTGTCCTTTTGTAATGGTGGTGTGAGGCCGTTTGGAGTTTCTTTACTAGTGGCTGGGTACTATGACAAGGGTCCACAGTTGTATCAGGTATGTATGTACAACATTAAAGATGTATAACCCATTACTCCATTAGTGCTCGTCTTTAAAAACATCTTATTCACAATTTCGTTTTTCACTTGGGTGGATCCGTCTGGCTCTTATTTCGGATGCTAAGACATTTCTTGAGAAGAGGTGATCAGCTTTTACCTGTGTGTGATTTAATAATAGAGTATCTGTTCTTGGAAGCATGTCATGACATCATGAGTCTCTCTTTAGGTACACTGAAGACATGGAACTTGATGACGCCATTCACACTGCGATATTGACATTGAAGGAAGGGTGAGACATTTTACCAAACTCTATTTATATATATATTACTATACTCTAGTTCAGAATTTTTCTCTACAATCCTAACATCCGTTTGTGTCTTTCTTTCTTGGCTGTGACTTTTTTCACAGTTTCGAGGGAGAAATCTCAAGCAAAAACATTGAGATTGGCGAAATTGGTGCTGACAAAGTGTTTAGGTAACGTCTTCAAACTAATAGAAATCAAAAGAATCTATGCTATCTGCCATCAAAGAGGCTGTTGTTATGTGTAGGGTGCTAACTCCGGTTACTTTGCTGAAGTCGAGTAAACTTTCAGTTGGCCGTGCAACAAACCAGGATTTGAATCCCAAATACTATCTTTTGTTTCTTCTTGCTGGTTGCACAAACTTGTTGGTTAGATTATTGCTTCTGTAAAACGTTTGGAGCTTGTTAAGACTCGGAGACCAATTTGGATTATGTCTTCTTTTTCATGAAATGTCTCTCCCACAATCAGAGAGATTACTTGGGCCAAAATGAGAAAAGAGAAGTAAAATCAGCTAATCTGAGCCATTTTTGGTTTACATGAATGAGAGATAGTTCTTCAGCAACTTAGATGTAAAGTTTATTTTTTTGGATTATGTCTTCTTTTGTCAGCAAGTCTTGTCTAAGTAAGCAATGTGGCTCTCCGGATCCATGCATAAATACCAGCTTTTGAGTATAGACATGCCATAATCATGTATCTCCAACGCAAGGATTAAGAAACTAACTCTCATGAACAACGTTAATTACTTAATATCACCACCAAACCTTCATTACTTAATTAATTTATCTTTTAACCATTCAAAGTAGTTGTTACACATTCGCTACTAGATACTCCAGAAATAATCAAAAATATTTGGAATAGTAAGTATTAGCGACAATTGAAGTTAACTCCAAGTAATAATCCAAACAATTATTGCAAAATATTCACAACTACATAGTGGATTATGAGTGGATTTAGAAGACTCGAAACCTAGGAGTGTAAAAAGGATGTTATCATTTTAAAATTCACATAAAAGTAGGACACACATCCAGTTAAATGTCTAAATATGATTGATTGGTCAGTACGCTGCAGGATTAAAGATAGACAATGAAAACACACACGAGCTTAAAGACCATGAAAACATAGGGGATGTCAAAAACACAAGCATAAACTAATATAGTCTTAGAAATAAGTCTTGACAAAAGAAGAGCTGGAGTCTCGAGACAAAAGATGGAAGAAAGGGATTACATAGACGATCACAACCAACATAAAACAAAAGCAAAGAGTTTCCACCTCCGCCTCCACCTCTCTTTGGTAAAGTCAAAACAGAGTAAGAAATCTTCAACCCCGTCAACTGGGATCAGGCTCTATATCATCACATCTGTCATGAGCAAAAAAGTAGGTGTTTCCGTTGACAGACGCCCCTCGCTGATGCACATCTTTCTCCCACTTGGGCTTCGCCTCTTCGAGGACTCTCCATGATGAATCAGAGCTGCTCATTTCAAAGATTTCGCACCTGAAAACGCTTTTTACTGATCCAGCGACACTGTAGTCATCCACAAACCTCAGGATTTTGTGGTCGCGCTTCTTATTCTTATCCTCCGAGTATCCGATGGCGTAAATGTCAGCTTGCCTTGAAGCTTTCTCCTCTCGGTCCGATCCACCTTGATTGACACAGGTAAGGGGTCCACACCACCAGCTTCGAGAGGACCTTAGCCACGCATAACACCAACCCATCGCAGTGATATACTGCGGATATCTCCAACTGATTAAGCAGATCTACCTGCTTTACCGATACATCTCCTTGATGGTAAGTAGACCTTGTTATTCATCTTCACGAACCCCACAAGAAACTCATCTGCTGCTTTTTTACCCAAAACCACCCAGCTTTTCGTTATACCCTCCCAAGTAGATCCAACCCTCGTCAGTATCTTCTCCCCAAGATCGCTCATCCTCTCGCCGCTATTGAAATATTAGGGTTTTCCTCCAAATCTGTTTCCGCCTTCTTCCTCGTCTATTATTATATATACTAGATACTTTCTCCGCCATAATATATTTAAATTTGTTATATTTATCATTTTTATTTATATATGAATTTTTATATATTAAATTATATATAATTAATTTTAAAATTTGATTTTTTTTTTTTAGTTTGAAGTAAATATTTCTATTATATGTAACACAATTAACTAATAAAATATGAAGAATCAAGTCCGAAATTTTAGAGTTATGTAAAAAAATATAATTATGTTTAGAATATAAATTATCTTAGTTTAAAAGATCTAAATCTCATCTCGAATAAATTCACGAAAATAAAAAAAGTACTCCAATAACCTACTTAAAATATAAAACCTCCTTTTCAAAAAAAATATACTTAATAATATTTTTTTACTTGTAATAGTTGAAAACAGGCAATTGAATATCGATCTAGAATATTATTTTAATATATCTAACGGTAAAATATTAATTGTAATAAACAAATTTTGAGTTTTGTAATACTACATGAATTAGAAGTCTTTAAAATTTACTATCTATTTTATTAACATAATATATTTTTATTCATTTATTACTTTGACGTTTCAAAATATTGCTTTAGTTTTATTTGTATATTAATTTTTTTAATAATTTAGTTTCTTTTTAAGTAATTTAAAATTATCAAGAATATACTATATTTAAAATTATTAATTTAAATATATCCAAATATGATGTCTCATTTTTATGTGTGTTTGCGTTGAACATATTTAATTTTTAATTTGTATATTTAATAACACTTTGTTGCGTGTCGTACTATGGTTTTAATAAATGTGTTATCATTTCATTTTTATTACTACTAACATGATTTTTTAGTGATCAGTGATAATGTATTTTTAACGTTATGTATTATATTTTACCGTATATTTTCTAATTCTTCACGCTGGCACTTTTTTAAAATCATTTTAATTAGATAATAGGTTTAAAGATGTAAATAAAATTGTGTATGTTGTAAATTTAGACTTTTTAGTGTAACTGAGCACTATCAATTATGAAAATTATATTATGATTTTATTTTACTAAATCTTTTTTTTTGTGTATATTTTTTGTTTTATTTTGTATTTTTACAATTTTATTGCATTATTCTTTAATTGCAGAGAATTGTTATTTCCAATTTTTGTTTCATATACCTTAAAAGTCTTCGGTTGATTTTTGTTTGTTTTGTTTCTCCAATTACAATGTACAGTTCGACCGTTTTTTTTATTTTTGGATCAAACTACTAATATCATCAGATAGAAAAGCTTAAACTCCAAGAATGAAGTGAATATTTGTGTTAGAGAAAATTGATTTAGCCACTAATATAGTGAGATATTATAATATTAGAAGGTATGAAAACTCTTCTATGTTGTCATATGCTGAACATAATTAAGTTGTTATCAATTGATTTTATATTTGTGATAACTGAAAATACATTTTTATGTCTTCCTTACATCATCCTTAATTTGTTTACGGTTAAACAATTTCTAATATTCTGAGAGTAACATAATATTAGATGTTGATTATTTCCTTCCAATTATGAATGCACATAATGAGAGAAATTCAAGGTGAGACCACTTTACAATTTTGTCCTCATATCTATATGGAGTTAGTATATAGATTACTCTATCTGTTTCAAAATGTAATCAGTTTTAATTAAAATCTGTAATATTTAAAAGTTATTAATTTAAAAAACTATCATTTAACATATAAATTTAATCAATTACACAGTAATTTACATAATTTAATTGGCCACACAATATCCAATAAATATAAAGTTACATTGAAATATAAAAACAATTTATATAGTGAAACAAAAAATACTTTTAAACCATTATATTATAAAACAAAGGAAATATTCAAATTATATTGAAACATTAGAATAGTAAGAATCAGAAAAGTTGAAATCTCAACATCAATCTTTTACGTCGGCCATGCCTTAGATCATCTCCATGTATTGCTTTATTTGTTTCTCTAAAATAGAGGAATCTCATAATAGAGATGGATTTGTCTCCGCTGTATTTTCTATTTTCTCTCGTAAAAAAGAATATTCTTAATATATTTTTTTCTAAGTTTACAAATAATATTTTTTATTTGTGAAAGTTGAAAACCAACCCAATTTATTTTAGTATTTTATAAAAATTATGATATTTTTTACACTAAATATTTCTTTACAAACTATTATGTAAAAAAAATGTTTATATAAATAATATATTTCACTAAAAAAATATTTTTGGTTATAATTGTTTCAGTAAAAAATTAAAGGATCATTTTGTAAAAATAAATAGAGGAGGTGACATGGCAAAATAGAGTTTCTCATTGGCCGATTATTTTTGCCTACGTGGACACTCTATTTGAGGCTTATATCCTCTAGTTTTAATTAAAATATGTAATATTTAAAAGTTATTACTTTAGAAAACTATCATTTAATATATAAATTTAATCAATTACACAGTAATTTACATAATTTAATTGGCCACACAATATCCAATAAGTATAAAGTTACATTGAAATATAAAAACAATTTATATAGTGAAACAAAAAATACTTTTAAACCATTATAATATAAAACAAAGGGAATATTCAAATTATATTGAAATATTAGAATAGTAAGAATCAGAAAACCTGAAATCTCAACGTTGATCATTTTACGTCGGCCATGCCTTAGACAATCTCCAATGTATTCCTCTATTTTTTCTCTAAAATAGAGAAATTTCATAACATAGATAGATTTGTCTCCGATGTATTTTTCTATTTTCTCTCATGAAAAAAGAATATTCTTGATATATTCTTTTTTAAGTTTACAAATAATACTTTTTATTTGTGAAAGTTGAAAACCAACCCAATTTATTTTAGTACTTTATAAAATTATGATATTATTTACAATAAATATTTTTTTACAAACTATTATGTAAACAAAAAATATAATTTAATTTATATAAATATTATATTTCACTAAAAAAATATTTTCGATTATTATTGTTTAAGTAAAAAGTAAAAGGATCATTTTGTAAAAACAAATAGAGCACGTGACATGGCAAAAATATAGTTTCTCATTGGCTGATTATTTTCGCCTACGTGGACACTCTATCTAAGGATTATATCCTCCTTTTATTACAACAATTTTAACTGTTCATTTAAAAACAAATACTTTTATAATTATTATAAATCGTAAAAATAAAATTTATTTTTTCCACCGGATTTCTGAAAGAATTTTGAAACTCTAAACTCCAAACGTAATTTAAAACTCTAAATTCTAAGAAAATTTAACAGTTAAACTCAAATCTTAGAAGTATACCTTAAACCCTATACTACAAACACCAAAACCCAAATTTTAAACTTTAAACCCTGAATTTTAAACAAACGCTTAATCTTTAAACTATAAACTTAACCATAAACTTTATTCTCCATGAAAATACTCTTATAATTTAAATTTATAAATAACAAAATTTTAACCTTAGACTTTATTATATTCAAATGTAAAAAAATTAAATCCAAATATAATAACAAATAATAGTCATAATATAAGTAAATAAAAACTGTTTTCTCATTGGTTTATAACAAATACAGTAATATAATGTATCATAGTAAGTGTTATATTTCATGCTTTGCGTGATAATTTTTATGCACAATTCATATTTTAAAATTTTTGTTTAATATTAATAAGGCTCAAAGGAATTTATTATGTTTTGCTAATCCATTCGAACTCTGTATCAATCTAGTTGAGTATTTTTACTTTTAATGACTTGTTGGGCCTAAATGATCTTGTGTAAGATACTTGGGAAACAATGTCTGAAGTTTGGTTGTATATTTTATGACCTAGTTAGTTTGTCCAAGTTTGTTATTTATAACAATTTATAAAAAGGGGTTGTAAATAGTGTAAGTTTTATTATTACATTACAGACTATGGATCATTTGGCCGAATGATCGTATTTTAATAGGCGAGTTTGTCCAAGTTTATTCCTCTTAACTTTCAGTCTGAGGGATAATGATAATAGATTGAAATGCAGTTTATATGAAAATCAGACTCATGATTGTTTCATCTAATGACGTCTGCAGAAGGAAATCTGTGATTATTCTTCTTCTCAAGACTGGATATTCTGACCTGATTTTATTACTGTCTACAGAGAGAGAAAGAGAGATCCATCTCATGAATATATTTGATGTATAGTTTTCTAGCACATATGGATTCTTGTAGTTAGTATAGTTATTCTTGATTTATTCTAAACTAATTCGGTTGTGGTATTAGAACATTTATTATTGTATTGGTGTAAAAATTTTAAACTTTGTTATGGAAATATGTGATAAGCATTGAACCCATATTTATTGATTTAATGGGGTGGGAAGTATTTGCTAAATCTTATAAAGCGTTATTTTAATGAGTTCTAGAAAAACATAGCAAACCATGGAGGACATAATTTAAATAAAAAACAAAAAACCACATGGGTGCAAAAACATTATTCAAACCGCAAAATTTGACTCAAGACAATGTATAATCTTCTATTATTCATTTAGTGCCTTCTTAAACAC
Source organism: Brassica oleracea var. oleracea (assembly GCF_000695525.1). Lineage (NCBI taxonomy): Eukaryota > Viridiplantae > Streptophyta > Magnoliopsida > Brassicales > Brassicaceae > Brassica > Brassica oleracea. The sequence continues at coordinate 36,930,872 of NC_027753.1, read as the reverse complement.
CTTCACAGCTGCTGATACGCGAGACTTATTGGTGGCGAGACCACTGGAAGAGATTCCTGCAGATGATGATTCCTAATGGTCATTACCACCAGCTTTAGCCTTAGAGAGTACTAAGTTAGGGCAGGCATGTCATATCCATTATCATCGTCACCCATCCTATTAAACCGAAAGACATAATTATTTGCATATTACAGAGGAACATGAATGAAATATATGTTGCAATTTACGTTGGCAACAAAGTCGGGGAGTGGCTGATGGTCACCCTCGTTCTTGATGCAAGATATCATGAGGGTTTGTGGTTGGCAGTAAAATTGTATCTTCTTAACCTGACCTGGAAGCTGTATGTCTTACCAAACCATATCTGCAATGAATGGAGGTGGCTACAAACCTATAAGCTATTCATTAGATCGCAGATATTATCTATTATTCCAACTTAATCAAAAATCTAAGAAAGCATAACTGATAGAGTAAAACGCAGACGGTATCGATGTTAATTTTATTAGGAAATTTGCCTCCTACAATCTTAGGATTGATGTTAGTCCCGACAACAACTCTTGGATCACCTCCAAAGCCGTCCAGTTTGTTGTGAAACATCACTGCTTGTGAGTCAAACAGACTCAAAAGACAGATACATAACTGCCAACAGAAAACCATAATATGAAATAACCAGCATATAGTTTATCAGATATGAAAGTGATGAATGAATTTATATTAAGAGCTACTAACTTATCCTTTTTAACCGGCCATGAGACGGTGGTGGAAGGTGGCGAGACGGTTGATTTATCGTACAAAAAAATCTGAAAAAAATCTTTAAACGGAGTTTTGAAGAATTATGAGTACAAAAACCAGAAATATTATAAAAAAAATTGCTCATGAGCTTCACGAACAGAAACCTTAGAATCGATGAAGATCATGTCAATTCCCATCAACTCCCCACCGCGTTAAATGCTTCCCAGAATCTGAGCAATCTAACCTCGATGGTCGAAGAACACCTAACAGCCTTCAAATCAGAAAGTAGAACAGACTGGTTAGCCGTTATATCGAGAAAGAAATATTGTATGATATTGGAGTTGTGAGGATGATTCTCAATGCATGAGGCCTAACCTTTTTAATAGCTGTAGATCAACCACTTAGAAGAGGATAGAGAGACATTGAATGCATAATCGTGGTTGTAGTGGGTCGTAAGTGTAAAGAACTGATTAATGAGGTTGAATCAATGTTGAATCAATGAACTTGTAACGATTGGGGTAAGTAACCAAATATGAAACGACGCCAACAGATAGAGACGCAAAGATTACACCGACGAACTATCTCTCTAAGAAAATCATAACTCCATAGATGCTAGAGTTGAAACGCAGGACGAACCCTAACGGCGGAAACAATTTGGAAAAAGAAGAAGACTCACGGACCAATATTCATTAAGTTTCAGCGCAATTTAATATCAAACAATCTTTGTTAATAAAAAAAAAACGTCTACAAACTCATAAAAATCGTTTTATCAAATCTTTACCTTTAAAACCCATCCCAAATCTCCGATCAATCCACTCGATGTCATCTATTTCTCACACGCCACAAGCAAACTTCCATCCATACAAAAATATATATAACACTCGAGCAATTGAATTACTCAGCAAAATTAACTAAAATCATTGAAAATGTGACAAATGAACAAAATCATCTTATAAATAATTGTATAAATTTATCCGAACAACTTTCTTCAAAACTCCTTTTATGTTAGATGATCTTCTTTAAAACTTTTAGGTAATTTTGTTTTGCAGATTATTCTTTAATATAATTTTTGAAGTTATGTATAATCAATATTCCTTCATTTAGAAATAGCATATATTATGTTTATGTGATTGATTATATGAATGCTTAGATAACTGATTTTTCAACTTGGGCAGTATCAGGTTGTGACTCGGATCCTTTTGGTTTCTTCGACGCAGGTGGTGCACTCTCGGAATTGGTTTCACCTTGAGTCCCTTGCTGTGGCTCAGAAGCCAACGAATCAGCTTGACTTGTGTTTGCCAAACTGGAGACTAACAATCCTCCTACCAGCTCTGCTGGAGAGAACCAAACCTTTTTTTTTTTAATTTTGGCCAGGACGTCTTCAAATACCTTCTCAACAGACTTGCGTTCTGTTCGTGAATGAAGATGCTTATCCAATATCTGCAGCAAACGTTCATATGAGGAAGACATAGAAACTCAGGGAGCACAAACTGAATACGATTTATCTAATAATAATACCTGGTTCTTTTTCATCTCTCTCCTTAACGGCCTGCTCCACCGTAGCATCAGTCGTTGTTCGCTTTCTAGCTTTTGGAACAAATAGATAACATGAGCAAATACCAAAAGAAACTTACCCAGATATTATTATATATATTCTGATTTGAAATAATAATAACTAGGTGACCGGCATAACAAAATTCAGAATAAATAGTTGGGAGAAAGCATCAGTCATGGAGAAAAGCTTGCACTCAATATTTGACAAGGACAAGAGGGAACAAAGTAACTTCAGTATCAAGAGGCAGTTATTGTGTGTATGTATAATTGCAACGTCCCAAAATAATTTGCGTATTTAAGAAGATACTTTCATTCAAAATATGGAATAAATAGTGTATAGTTTTAGAAGTTACAGATTTTATACTATCATTAATTAGAATTGTAATGTATATATGTTGTAATTCTTTATTTTAGGTAAATAATATTATTTTTCCATAAATAATATCGAAAAATTTATGAGACATATTAAAATAAAATATAATAAAATTCAAAATATTATCCATAAATAACATAAATTATGAAGTACAATTCTCGATAAGGAAAACAAAATCCATTAGAAACCTGCAAAAAATTAAATAAATTTTGTAAGCAATTGAACGGGTTAACATTATTTGATAGATTTATAAATTTCTAAATTTTATTGAATAGAAACTAATATTAAATTGACATACCGTTATCGAAATAGTCAGTAAACTGGATGGTAATCAAATACAATCGGTCTCCTAACTCATCACTACCCATCTGACAAATACAAAAAAAATAAATAATTATAACAGTGTATATATTTTAAAATTTTTATTTGAAAAAAGTAGATTAAAATTACATACCTAACTACAAAATATTCTGAAAAACTTGTTTGTAGACAACATTCAATGTTTTTGTCTGCGGTTTCCCTTCTTTACCAGTTATTAATATTTTTAATGTAGTAAAAAATGTAGTAATCTACTTACTTCTTTATCAACAAAAACAATTTAGATGGTATTTCCGGCATATTTGTTGTAATTTCTCTACAAGCAAAGAATCCTAACCTCAATACGCCATGTATCTTTACACGATTCTGTTGCAACCATAGCTCCTCCTACAGCGTGAATCATACCCACGGTGATTCTCTTCTGTTCCCCCTGCAAATTTCAAAGGAGTTAGTCCAGTTTAAGAGAGATATTCAGATTGTTTCCAAACAGATGTTAGATTAGATTGTCAGATACTCACATCTAACACCTTCAAAACCTTGTTTTCAAAGGATAAGATCACCTGAAATATTAAAGAGTGAGAGTAGTTAGCAAAGAGTTTCACTCTCATTATGACGAGTATGTAAATAGTCCTCCTTACAAGCATTACGGGTACTCGGCAAATAAACGCAAAGTATGTAGTAACTTTGGGGTAGAGGCACATATCCAGCAGTGCAATGGCATATACAGATCCCTCTGGACCCTGCCACACAAGTTAGAAAGAGTTTTTACCTTTCGTGATTAATCCAAACAAGAACCTCTGCATGCGTCTCTCTCTCTGTCTCCAAAAGATGCTCTGACAAGTTCATTTAACTGGATGAATAAAAGAAACATACCAGCAGTCCAATGGGTTTTGATTGACCCTTGTAGGAAACTCCTTGGCTCTGTATGATTGAACAACCAATATAGAAACGTAAATACTAATAATGTGAAAAAAAAACTACTCATCTGTGGACCTAGCATGATGTGAGAGCAAGGAAACTATTCTGGTTGATATATATATATATACCTTGAGTATTGCCATTACAGCATGAGCACTTAAGAAGAGAAGAGAGCCAGCAAGTGATCCAGCAAAGTACAGCTTCAAAAGGTAGACCGGTCCCAAGGTTGTTGCGATCTAACAACAATGGGGTTATAAATATTCATTCATTCAAGGAAACATTTCATTTAAACGTTAAGGAAAGAGGTCATACTCTGGTCCCAAAGTAGTAGAGTCCAATCATGTTCATGATGAGTTGACTGGTTCCAACATTAGTGAAACCCGAAGTTATCAGCGTGTGTATACGTCCAGTCATAAAGCTTTTCAATGATAGCTGCACAAAGATCAAAAGACAAGAGCTGAAGATCAAATAAAAAGATAAAAGATTTAGAGCTTTGGACGTTGTTGGTCTGACCACAAAATTTTTGAACATCCATTTCCGGTCGTAAACCTTCCACATAGTAAATACAGCAGCATTAGCTATTATCAATCCAAAGACAACACCATTAGCTCCATTAAACCAAGACTTCCTGCCAGAGGAAACCCAAAAAAAAAAAGAGTGAATATCATGGAGCACAAGTGAAAAGCCTACTCCTTTAACAAAAATCAAAATGGGACAGCTCCTTCTATAAAAGGAAAGGCATCAAAAGAGCTTTCTGCTGCTACTCAAAATCAAGAACTACACAGAAATGGTAAAAAAAAAAAAAAAAAAGCCTATTGATTTCTCATTGTTCTTTTTCTGATTCCTCACATATATACAAAACAATTATTGATTTTGGAAAGCTTAAGAAAGTAGTGAAATTAACCACGTAAATCATGCCTTAAAACCCTAAAAATAAAGCTAGAAACTTTACAAACTCAAAGACAAGTTTCTCCCAGAAAACAAAAGAAAGGTAGATTAGTACTAAATAGAAAATCATATCCAAGCTCAGTTTGTATAAGAAATGTAGAGTAAATAAGAAACAATACCATCCACGTTTTTGAAAGCCAGTGAAAACCCAAGGCTTAGGAGGAAGCTGAGGATCGAAGAACCCAGCTCTAGTTTCCAAGAGACTTCTCCTCAACGTGCTGACAAAGAACCTATTGATTTTCTCCGACCGTAATACAAGAGATGGACCAACGCGGGTTACTGAAGACGAAGAAGCGAGGCCAGAAGGAAGAAGATGGCTGAGTATATAGCGGCTCTGGCTCCAGTGAGAAAAAGCGAGCTTCTTCTTCTTCATCAGAGATTTAGTTAGCTGCGAAGAAGAGCTAACGATGAACCTGCGAGAGAAAAGCGCATGCATTTTCTTTTGTCTTTTTCTGCCAACAAATTCATTTCAAATTTTACCAAATTGAGCATATATGATATAGAAGAAGACAAAAAGGACGTAACTTCTGTAACGTATATTATATTATCATGAGGTATGTGTGTTAATTACCAACGTCAGCTTTGCAATATTTGTAAACAAAAAATGATATCACACTAGTTTACTGATTACAACTTTTATTTTAAGGTAAAAAATAAATATTTTCTCAAGATTGTTGGGATAACATACATCTATCAATCAGATTAACAATATAAACTATATATACATTCAAATGAAATAATTAAGCTACAAAAAATCAGAAAGATCACCATGTACATGCCAGCCATTAGCAGCCACGGATCTTTTAAGGTTAGAGGAACGCGAGATGTTACTCTGCAATGCCAGAAAGTTTGACCACCATTCAGAATAGTTAGTATGTAATCTACATTAGATCAAACTATTTTTCTTACCGTTTCTTTACAATTAATTATTGGAATAAACCAGGAGAATAATAGACTATATATAGTTCTTTCAGGATGGTATATGTTGAGGCTAAGTTGATAGTTTTTGGAATTTATGCCAGTTGTTTGAATTATTGGTTTCAAATAGACTAACATGCTTCTTGAGGCAATTTGGACATTCTGTTGTTCTTTCTTGAATATCATTACTTTCTGGAAGGGATTAATCATTGTGGTGACCTGGTGAGCGTTACTCTCAATATGTGAATGTTTACTCTTTCCAGTTACTATCTTTGAAGTTTGTGGTAACTATGATATATAATGAACCAAATAAAAATCATCCTTAACCAATTCTTTCTTAGTCAGTCACACAATCAAGAGAATCTCCAAAGTGCCAAATCCGTTGACAGATACAAACTTATCAAACCAGTCGATTATTTTTTTGAAAAAAGGTCATTTTCCAAAACATATACGACCAAGAGGGCCAAATCTTCAAAACTTGAAAGTAAGAGCCTTTTTTAAAATAAAATAAAACTTTTGAGGATACAAGTGTAATTATCATAACCTTAATTTTTCTTACACGACATCGTGTTCAGGTGTTCTGTTCCTCCTCTGTAAATTTTCAGAATGGCCTCAAAGCTTAAACCTTTCATCAATCTCCGTCGCTACACACCAAATCGATCACTATCCTCAAACCCCTCTTCCCAGTCGAACTACAGGAAGCAAATCTCACTCGCGAACCTCCTCCAACGTCACGGGTTCCCTCCCTCTTTTCTCCAACACTTCCTCTCTAAAAACACCTTCCTCTCAAACTCAGATCTATCCGACACCGAAGCTTCTCTCTCCATCTTACTATCCCTCAAACTCCCTCAGAAACAACTCGTTTCATTGATCCACGACTGCCCCAACGTCCTCCGACCAAACTTCCTGGAAAAATGGAGACTTCCTCTCTCTGGTCTCTCCTCATCTTCAGCCATCAAAAGCGTCCTCGAACACTCGAGTAGATTCGGGATCAACCCAGATAAGTTTCACCAATGCACTATGGTACTAAAAGGTTTAGGCTTTTGCGATAGTACTGTAAGTAAAGTTCTTGAAGCCTTCCCTAACGTTCTTGCGATGAACGAGGTTGAGATTCGCAGAAAGGTTGAGTTTTTAGTTGGAATCGATGTTCCTAACGTTGAGAGGTTCTTTCACGTTTTTCCTGAGATCTTAGGGATTAGTATTGACTCCAAGCTTAAGCCGTTACTCGATGAGTTTATAAGGATCGGGTTTAGTAAAGAGGAGATCAAGAAAGAGATTTTCAGAGAGCCGAGGGTTCTTGGTTTAGAGTTGGGAGAGCTTTCAAGATGTTTGGAGTTGATCAAGTCGTTGAAATGCCGTGAAGTGATTAAAGATGAGATTCTTAAAGAAGGATTGTTTCGTGCAGGGTTTGAAGTGAAGGTTAGAGTTGATTGTTTATGCAGACACGGGTTGATTCGGAGAGAGGCCTTCAAGGTCGTGTGGAAAGAGCCGAGGGTGGTTTTGTACGAGGTGGATGAGGTTGAGAAGAAGGTTGAGTTTTTGACTAACAGGATGGGGTTTCATGTGAAGTGTTTAGCTGATGTGCCGGAGTATCTAGGGGTGAATTTTCAGAAGCAGATTGTGCCGAGGTACGATGTGGTTGAGTACTTGAGGCTTAGAGGCGGGCTTGGGTGTGATGTTGGGTTGAAAGGTTTGATTAAACCGAGTATGAAGAGATTCTATAACTTGTATGTGAAGCCGTATCCGGAGTGTGAAAGAATCTTTGGGAAGAGGAGGGAGGATGCAAGGGTGAGGAAGCAGCGACATCCTGCTGGGCTTTGGAAGCTTATGAAGCCGCCTTGTCATGTAACAACGGAGGAAGATGTTGTGAACATGAAGTCTTTTGTAGGGTCGCTTGCTTAGTTAGATGCGATCTTGCACTGCTTGAAAATTGGCCATTCTTGGTGGACTCTCGCTCCCTGTATTTTCAACGAGCTGCTGTGAGTCGATATGTGTTATCTAGAAACTCCCTTGAGCTATCTAAACTGATTTTAGTTCCCTTTGAGTTAATGACTTGATTATTCAGAGGACAATGCATCCTCTTTGTAATCATGCTCACCACTTATGCATCTACCAACGGCACATTGCCTTTTGTTTCAATGTCTAAGCCTGAAGGATTTGCTGATCAAATGTAATGACTTTGGTTCTAAAACAACTCAAGAGCATGTTCGACTTTAACTACGAGTTAGAAATATTTCGTGGGCCGGGAAGGCTACTGGTCCGTTTTGGCAACTTTTAGATAAAGCAATGCATGCCCAGGCCTGTATAAGAGAAAGAAGTATGCCCAGGCCTGCAGCAGGATCAACGATTTTTAAAAATAAACAAAACTAATACAAAAATGTATATAGACTAGACTTGTCAGAGCATTATCATCCGCGAGGTACTTAAATTGTGAAAAAAAAATAAGTAAAAAGAAGAGTAAATAGAGAAAGTTTATTTGTTTGAAAAGCTCCCAAAAAATTCTGAGAAACTCATTTTACAAATAGCATTCAATTGATGATCCAACTATCTTTTTAAAACAATTATATAATGAAAAACATTGTTGTATTTTTATGAGAAATCGATTTATCCCGTTAATAAGACTCTAAAATGAAATATTAGTAAAATAAGATCAAACCGGCAAAGTAATATATTTGTTTTACAATACTTTTTTTTTTTAGATAATTGCGGGTTTCCGGCGACCGTGGTCAACCGACTATTCCCGCGAGGCCCACAGCACTCCACGTATTCTTGGGATTTAACTCTAGCCCGGATGGCCAGTGGAAATAGTCCAGTATTGGAGGTTTTTCCCTCAAGTACCACTAGCCCAAGTCCGCTGGTTTGTTTTACAATACTTGGAAAAGGTTAATGTGGATATAGTAACAAGTATTTACAAATCAGAGTGGCTGAACAAGTGTTAGACTTGGACGCAAAGAAGCGACAGTTGGTCAAATAACATCTTTGACTTGGACGACGTATCTGAACAACGGTTTTTCTGTTAGAAATGTAATTTACTTTGTAAGACCCACACGATTTGTGACATTTGCTATCTTCTTACGCATCATACCAGCTTATAATGTCTCGTGAGTTAGACAACCTATGACGCCCATACATATACACATACCGTTGCATCAACTTTATATTGCATATGTGTCACTCTGTGTGTGTGGTATCAATGTTGAAGGAGACAATTTTTGTGGTAAACGAGGTCGAGGCTATGTTTGGTCCACACCGTGCATCATGCATGGACACCATCTTCCTATGTTTGGTGACTTAATTGGTTTAATGTCAAACAAGTTGAAAATGATTTAGTGAAAACTGTCGCTTCTTTGCGTATAATGTATAATGCATGGACACCGACGTATAATGTCAAACAAGTTGAAAATGATTTAGTGAAAACAATACATAGTTGTTTCAAAAAAAAAAAAAAAAAACAATACATAGTTGATTTACAGTCTATTATTTGGTTCAAGACTTAAACCCTTAAGAACATCTAAGGCTCCATTACTAATAAAACTGCCATTAAAATTTGAAAATAGTAAAACATTCTTTTTTTTTATTCTTAGTAAAACATTCTTTTGATATAGTTGAACTTGTAACAACCTAAAAAAAATTATGAAACTACAAAAAACTCAACAATGCTTTTTATTAAAAACAAAAATATATAGCCCTTGAACTTAACTATAAATTAATCCACCCTCTGTCCAAATTGATTTGTATCAAATTCCGTAAGAGAGTTATCATGTATATAACTATGATACACCTCATACCTTGTTTTTATTCATATTCCAAACCATACTCTGATTGAAACTCTGCTATTGTGTGGAATCCCAGTTTCGAACAATCTCCCTCGATAATTAGCTGATTAGTATTAGCTGATAACCCATGTTTTTTTATTGCTGATAGATAACCCATGATGATATGTTATAACTTCTAAGAACCTATCAAATGTATACTCGTTAACTAACATAGTTTTTCTTTTGGCTGAAAACTAATTGAAGATGTTATCTGTAAAGTCCAGCGCACATAAAATGAACACCAAGGATCGATCTCCATCCCTTGGCAATATTTTAGAATACAAGTTTGCATGGAGGACCGACACTGTCGACTCATGTGCGTTTCTTAGAGACATTGAGGAAACAGTGACTTTTTTGTTGGGTCCAAGGGAAGCTAATCCATCTTGTTGAATGTTGATCAACGATTTCATTATTAATTTGGTTCGAGTCCCAATGGAATATCTAGGTAGAAATCACGTCCATAATTCATATTTAATTATTTATGGGCGTCTAAATCCAGTAATTACTACTAACTCCTCTAATATTTTTTCAAATAAAATCTCTCATCTAATATTTCATTTTTATGATTTCAAATTTCACTAAGTAAAGCACTATATAGTTTATATACAGGTTCTAAAACGCAGCCGCGGTATACGCGGCGGAAATCCGGTAGGCGGTAGGCGGTATGATGCCGCCGCGATTTCAACATAGTCGGTCAAAAAATTGGAAAATGTAAAAAAAAAAATTGCCCACTATACGACTTAAATCAAGTGCGATATGTTAGATTTATGATATTTAAATGTAAAAGATCAAAAAAGTGTAAAAACGTGAAGTATAAGTGCTCTAAAAATGGCTGATGCAGAGGAGGATTAGGGTTACAGATTTTGAGTTGTAGAAGATGAAAGAACGAAATGTCAAATTTACCCCTCATTTATGTATAAAAGGAGAAAAATATATCAAATGCATGTTTGGGACGTCGAACCCGCAACTTCTTGGTGTTGCAAAACGTTCCAAACCACCATGGTGTTGCAAAACGTTCCAAACCACCACACCACACGTTATGTATTGATAAGATATATCATTATATGTATAATACCTATAATAACTAGGCGCTGATTAATCTCTAATTAATCGCCGATTAATTGATTCGGCGCTAGGTCCGGGTCAACCACACGCGTTGCGCCTAGCGCAATTCCGGACATGAGTTTATATACATGGCATGTAATGACCTAGGTATAGGCTGGGTAGGTTAAGATACCATTTTCATAGGTTTATGAGACAATGTTTATTGCAATCCCTTAACAAGGGATCTTAGCATTAATGTGATTTTAATTAAATGGAAAACCCATTTACTATGAAGAGGCGTCCCTTAATTAAGGGAGCGAAGGCACCGTCCCTTGAGCCACGCGTGGCTTGATGTTACTGGAGAGAGGGTGGGTGGTCTCGCGAGACATCGCGTTCTTTCTTCATTTTTTTCTTTCTGTTTTCCTTCTCTGCTCTGCGGAGACGAAAAGGCGATATCTCTTCTTCTCTGTGGCTCGACTCAACCAACGGCGGGTTTCTCGGTGGCTCATGTCGACGACGGAAAACGGCGTCCCCTCTAACGGTTGCTACCGTCGAGCAAGGAAAACGGCGAGATGTCTCTCGTGGTTGCGGTCGGAGGCGTCGCCTAACGGTGACCGTCGGCGAATCGAAAGGCAAAGATGAGTTCATATGTCTCTCTGTTTTAATATTTCATTCATGCATGTCTTTAGATTGTTGTATTTCATCCTGAATCAAGAGAAGCTCAATCGACTGACTTGTTGTAATTTTGTCTGTCTTTGTGTCTTCAGATGGTTTGATCATGAGGCACGATCCAGAGAGAGCCGTCCTATCTCTCAGACTTCACCCCCATGATCGTTTGTAAAAGGTAAAACCTTTGTCTTTGATCTTTTGAATCGGATAAAAGCAATCTATTTGGTCTGTTGAATATGATAAGCCATTGTTTATATTCGATGGTTGTTTGTGAGTTTGGTTGCGCTTGCTGTTTGATTTAATTGTGGCTTGAACTGAATTAGAGAGTTGGATAATACCATTGCGCTCTGTTTAATTTCTTCATTATAATTTCTTTTTAAAAACGTCTTTGCTCTGTTTGAATTGTAGAGTAGGATTTAATTGTGGCTTGAACTGAATTAGAGAGTTGGATAATACCATTGCGCTCTGTTTAATTTCTTCATTATAATTTCTTTTTAAAAACGTCTTTGCTCTGTTTGAATTGGAGAGTATGATAATTCCATTGTCTTTGCTCTGTTTGAATTGGATAAAGCATTGCAATCTCTTGTTTGCTATAGTGGTTTGTGGTATTAGAAATATGTTGCGATTATCCTTGATTGCTATCTCTTCTGTGAAATGAATTGAACGGTAATTATGTGTTAGGTTTGGTAATAAATAGATGTTTATTGGTTTGTGGTTAGATAGAAATGAATGGTCTTGTGTTTGTTGGTGTTAGAAATATGTCAACTCGGGTATGGTTGGCTATCAATGCGTTTCTTCTTCTATTCATTCTATAAAAATTTTGGCTTCTTTTCTTTGTTCAATTCATTCCAAAACCATGTTCTTCTCTTCTCTTCCTATTCATTCTATAACAATCTCAGCTCTTTCTTTTCTATCTCTCTTCCTTCGTATGGATTCCTATCCATCTGCTTCAAGCTCAAAGTTTGTTGAACTATTAAATAGTCAACAAACTCTTTCCTTTGGAAACAATGAAGATAGTGTTGAACTATCTTCATCACAACTTCCATTTCAATGTTCATTTGGTATAGAAGCCTCTAACTTTGATGGAGAGACGGCTACAGAGCGACGGAAGTGGACTCCAAAGGATGATATTTTGCTCATCAGCTCGTGGTTAAACACGAGCAAAGACCCAGTGGTTGGGAACGAGCAAAGATCAGGCGCTTTTTGGTCAAGAATTGCTGCCTACTTTGAGGCAAGCAGAGAGAGCCAAGGGACTGATGCTGGCGGCGAACAGAGAGAGCCGACCCACTGCAAGCAGCGTTGGCACAGGATCAACGACCTTGTGTCCAAATTCTGTGGAGCATATGAGGCTGCAACTAGGGAGAAAAGTAGTGGCCAAAACGAGAATGATGTTCTCAAGCTAGCACATCAAATCTTCTACAACAATCACCAGAAGAGATTCATGCTTGACCACGCATGGAAGGAGCTGCGCAACGACCAGAAGTGATGCGCCCTTGCCACTGCTAAATGTCCCAGTTCGAAGAAGAGGAAGTGTGATGACGGTGGAGACTCATCAGCCTCTGAAGCAACTGAGAACAAACGTCCCCCGGGTGTTAAGGCCGCAAAGGCGAGTTCTAAGAAGAATGTGGTAGAGGAGAATTCTCTGAATGCGTTTCAGAGTATGTGGACAATCAAACAATAGGATTTGTTGATGAAGGAGCGGTTGTCTAAGATGAGTTTGCTTGACAGTCTTATTAGGAAGCAAGAACCTCTAGCTGAGTATGAAGAGGCCCTCAAGAAGAATTTTATCACTGAGTTGATGTCTACTTGATGTCTAGCTAACTGATCTTGTTGTGTTTATCGTTATGTTTCTTGTTATGACTCTTGTTCTGTTTATGGTTATGTTTCTTGTTATGTTTCTTAAAATGGGCAATTAAATGTAGTTCTGTGACTTGTTCCTGCAATTGTTCTTGTGCTTATTAATGCTAAATGTTCATGTTATTGTTCTTGACGCGGTTCTTGTTATTTTTAAAATGTGGTGATTGGCGCGGTTATGTTCAAGAGTTTAACCTGTTCTTGTTCTTGTTATTGCAGGTGAGAGAGTACGCAAAGAACCTATGGTGGAGCCAAGTTCAGAGCATGAGAGAGTGGAGATGTCACGAGCGTTGAGAGATGTCATGACTTGAGTTGTTGTTTCTTTGTCTTCTAGTTGTTGTAGATGTCACGAGCGTTGATGTAGCTCGTCTTGTAGTTGTCACGAGAGTGGTGAGGTACTGTCCTCTAGTTGTGTCAAAGTGTTAATGTTTTGTCTTCAAGTCATGATTTGTAATCTTGCATCACGGACACAAAAGTCTTGTAAATCACGGACTGAACAGCAATGCATCAAAGTGTATATAGTCTCATATTCTACTCTTATATCTGTTCATATTAATCTCATCTCTCTCCTTTCATCTCTCTCAATCTCATCTCGCTCCTCTCATCTCCAGCTATCTCATCTCTCTCCTTTCATGTCTCTCAATCTCACGGTCCTCTGTCCCTATTTCTAAAACAATTATGTTGCCTCTCATCTCCTTATTTATAAAACAATCCCATTTCCGCTCATCTCCATATTTTCTAAAACAATCCCATTATCTATTCTCACCATATTTTCTAAAATAATTCTATTTTATGGCGTCTTCTTCAGATAACAATTTAGAAGATTCGTTCGATGAAACGTTCAATCAATTTTTTGATCAAACATTCGAGAATCTGGTTATCAATGAAGAAGATGAAAGGAGGACAAGGAAAAAATGAGTGTTTATCGAAAGAAATCGCGAAGAAGGCGATATGCGTTTATGGACTGATTATTTCAGTGATAGTCCAACATATTCTGAAAATCTTTTCCGACGACGGTTTAGAATGAACAAGCAATTGTTCATGAAAATTGTTGATCGACTCTCCAATGAAGTTCCATTCTTTCGACAAAAGAGAGACGGTCTCGGAAGGCTTGGTCTCTCTCCACTTCAAAAGTGTACAACAGCTATTCATGTGTTGGCCTATGGTTCTGCGCTTGATGCGGTCGACGAGTACCTCAGGCTCGGTGCAACCACTGCTCGATTATGTGTGGAAAATTTTGTCGACGCCATAATAAATGTGTTTGGCGAGGAGTACCTAAGAAGACCAACACCGGCTGATCTTCAACGTCTACTTCATATTGGAGACCTTCATGGATTTCCCGGGATGATAGGAAGCATCGATTGTATGCATTGGGAGTGGAAGAATTGTCCCACCGCTTGGAAAGGCCAATATCCTCGTGGTTCGGGAAAACCTACAATCGTTTTAGAGGCGGTTGCTTCATATGATCTTTGGATATGGCATGCGTTTTTTGGACCTCTAGGTACCTTAAATGATATTAATGAACTTGATCGCTCACCTGTTTTTGATGACATAATAAATGGTCAAGCCCCGCAAGTGAATTTCTCGGTCAACAGAAGAGAGTAACATTTGGCTTACTATCTCACTGATGGTATTTATCCAAAATGGGCAACTTTTATCCAATCTATTTCGATTCCACAAGGGCCGAAAGCCGTTTTATTTGCGCAACGTCAAGAAGCTGCCCGAAAAGATGTCGAGCGTGCTTTCGGAGTTTTGCAAGCTCGATTTGCCATTGTTAAAAATCTAGCACTTTCTTGGGATAAAGTCAAGATTGGGAAGATTATGAGAGCATGTATCATACTCCATAATATGATAGTAGAAGACGAACGAGATGAATACACTCTATATGATGTTTCAGATTTCCAACAAGGAGAAGGCAACAGAAGTTCACATGTCGATCTCACATATTCTACAGGTATCCCTACAAATATCGCAAATCATATGAGTGTTCGAACTACAATTCATGACAGACAAGCGCATCAACAACTAAAAGGTGATTTGGTTGAACATATATGGCGTAAATTTGGACGTGATCAAGACAACAACTGAGCTTGAGATGCATCAGTTTAATTATTATCGTTTGTTTTAGTAATATTTGTTTTCATGTTTGTATTTTAGAACTCTCCTCTTAAATATTATGTTTCATTTTGTTTTATTCAATAAATAAATTTAATCTTTGTTTAAAATTTTATGTTTTAAAAAAAATTAATAATTTTTAAATTGTTAAGAACCTTACTTAAAAAACTACCAATAAACTACTTAAATTATGTGTCTCTTACCAAAGTCTCTTCTCTTAAATTTAATAGTTTAAAAATTATTAAGAACCACTTAGGAAGAGATCATGGGTTTTAGCAATGAACATGCTCTGAGATGGCGGGAAGACGACAATATCAAACTCTTTTTTTTTGCCAATAATCCAAATTATCCAATATGCATTAAGTATGATAATCCAATGTACATGTAATTAGTGGGCAATTTCGGTGATAATGGTTAAATTAGTTTACGGAGTATGATATTAGATAAAATATATTGTTGAATAAAATAAAACAATATTTTCAATGTGAGAAAATCAATGCAAAATTCGTATTATTTTAAAAATTACAAAAAAAATGAGATTTTGCCATTTTTATATTATACGACAGAAACGACCAGAATATATTATTTAGCTACTACTAGCCTTTCTCTAGTTACCTAGAATCTTGTAGGCTTAGACAGGTAGCCAATTCTACAAGACTCGTTCACATTCCAGTCAAATTGTAGACAAAACTTTAACCGACCATGTTGGCTATCGACTATCGATTAGCATAGTGCTTTACATATTAGTATTGTTATTTATGTTTATACAAAGTTTCCTCTTTGACTCTTTTCAACTTTCACCGGCGACCGACTTTCCATATCCTTAAAAAAGTGTATATATATATATATATATATATTCTTAAAAGTATTCTATTAATCCTCGGAAGATATTATTGACAACGATCTGATCCGACATCGCTAGATCCACTCTACTGTGAACGTATCAGTGTCCGTAAATGTATCGTCTAGGCCACCATTAACCAGGGTGCTTATCCCGCTGCTTAACTTAAAAAATAAAAAATAAAAAAAAATAGAAACAGAGCGCTTAAACAAGCGCATGAAGCGCTGGTTGTTCCACTGTTCGTGTGCTCCACTAACACGTGGCGACTCGTAATTGATTCATTTCTTTTTTTTTAATCAGATAAAAACCAAAAAAAAAAAAAAATTAAGCACTCCATTTGAGGTGGTATGGTTATTTATGCCCTAAGAGCATCGTTATCCCATAAACCCCATTTGGGGTTTCTTAATTTTTTTTTTTTTTTTTACTTTTCCGAATTTAGAAAAAACAAAATTAAAAACGAACCAATCGCAGGCCGCCGCCATGTGTCAGTGGAGCCCGTGAACAGTGTAAGAAACTCTTAAGGACCGACTACTATTTGGTAGTTTTGGTAACCGGTTTCTTAAAAAAAAATGGATTTTACGCGGAACCCACCTGCTAAGAATCCCTTTAGTATCCTTGGATAAAGATGCTCTGACACTCCCTAAAATCAATCCTACATGTCGCTGGTGTGTGGGTACCACTTAGCCAGTGGCATTAGAAATAACCGAAAAATAAACTCCGGTTTCCAACAATATATATTTTAAAACGGTTTGGTTAATAAAAAGGTGATAGAAAATCAAATTATAGCGGATGAAAAAACTATAAACACCACATGATAACTTATCTGTCAATGAATTTTGTTGCTTTTAATATATGTCACCAAATTAAAGAAAAACATTTAACAATGTTAAAATTTATCTAGATAGAAACCAAAAAATAGACCATTTTACTGGTATAGACAATATGTTCACTGACGCAAAGTAAGAGGTCGCAAATATTATGGATATTGAAGAATGTACACCCTCACTCGGAAAGTTAATCATCACACTGATTGATGTTTTCTTATTCGTAGGTACATTTTACTTTACCTGTAATGTGTATTACTGATATCTTGCATATTTACATTGTTTTAATTATCATTTCTTGTGCACATTGGTCTTTTGGAATAGCATTTACACATGTTTAGGTTGCATTTCCATGTATTAGTCCTTATCAGGTGTTGGAGGGAGTTTCATGATGAACTCTGTGCCCCAAGGAGTGTTTTGATGCCCAAAGAATGTAGATGAGTCATTGAAGGATCCTAGCGGCCAGGCGTAGCGGCAAAATCTGGTCGCTACAAAAGATAAGTACCGTAGCGGGCATGTGTAGCGGGATGTAGAGGCCGCTAGATTTGAAGCGCCTTCTACAGCGGCCACCCATAGCGACTTTACGAGGTCGCTATGCGTTCAAGACTTCTAAAAATTTCCCAAGTATCCTAGCGGCCACACGTAGCGGGCATGACAAGTCGCTACAGAGCGTAGTGACCTCTGGTAGCGACCTTCTATGGTCGCTACGGAGAAAAATATCTGTTTTTATGGGTCAACCCAAGCTTGTTGGGTTAACTCAGCTCGAGTTTTAGTCTTCTATAACTACTTTTAAGACAAAAGTTGGGAAAATATCTAGTTTTGTATGAAGAACACAAGAACTCTTTAGAGATAAAACTTGAATCTTTAGTTTCTTTTCTTCTTGTTCTCTTGAATTTGCTTGACTATCTTGATTACTAATCATGATTAACACCAAATCATCTTTGATTCTTGGGTTTATCATGAAGAGTAGTGAGTAGTTACCTTTAGATTCATGGGTTAAGGAAGATTAGGGTGATTAAGTGTAGATTTAGGGTGTTTTATTGTAGATCCTTCTTATTCCTTGCTTCTTGAGTGATCTTAATGCTATTTTAGAGTTGGCCTCTCTAAAATTGAGCTCTAGACATTTCATACCCGAAAGGTGTTTGATGAAATGTCTGAACCAACTCTCCTAAGCTTTTAACACTCTTTACCAAAGAGATTTGTTGTTAAAGGTGTTAAGATGGCTAATAGACTTGATTTTAATGATTGATTTGATAATATTCAACCAAAGAGATTTGATGCTTGAGTTATCTTAGTGAATGAACATTCATCTAGAGATAGAGTTTGTTTAGGATTGTGTCTAAGCCTAAGGTTGATAGATTGATTGAAAGATACCACCTTTAGATTGAAACTTGATCACCCAAGGTCAACTCCCTTAGCCCATGGATTCTCCCATCTCATAAAACAAATCAAAGCTTTGTTCTTACTTACATTTTAGTAGTATTTTAGTCCAAAAACATCTTATCGCTTGATTGCACTTAGATTAAGTATGAACTTGTATTCTCTTTGATTCAAAATGCTTAGAAATGGATTGACATCTTAAGTACTACTTTGATTTGAAACATTGGACCCGAAAAAGTCCATTTCAATTACCTTTTGGGGTTAAATTAGCTTAATTTGTGTAGGAAGTAAGCAAAAGCACGTATAAACATACCATGCATGATGCAACAAAAGGGCAAATCCATCAGATTTGAAAAATAACTTAAGCGGTGCCAGTTGTATCTTTCGAGTATTAACCATGGTTAGACTATATTAGGACTGGTTTTTAAATTAATTAAAATTCTACTTATCACCTCATCTAACCGCAGTTAAATTCCTCCACTATATAAGAAACATCTCACTATCCCCAGTATCATCACCAGCACTGTTTCTTCTCTTCAGCTCACTATCTAAAAAACCCTAATATCTTCTACAAAATGGCTATTGATACGAGTCTTTCGTTCGCTTCTCCATTTCTAAGTATCGACCTTTGTCTCAGCATTCTCCTATTCAGCTCCCTTTTCGTTTTCTGGTTAACTCCAGGTGGCTTTGCTTGGGCACTCTACAAAGCTCGTTCCCACACCAGACCAGAATCCAAAACCCTACCCGCCATTCCTGGCCCGTCTGGTCTCCCCATCATCGGCCTCCTCTTGGCCTTCGTTAACAACGCCTTGACACACAGAATCCTCGCCAATATCGCTAACTCTTGCAAAGCAAAAGCTCTCATGGCGTTCTCGGTCGGGTCTACCCGGTTTGTGATAACTAGCGAACCGGGGACGGCCAAAGAGATCTTAAACAGCTCGGCTTTCGCGGACCGGCCTGTGAAAGAGTCGGCTTACGAGCTGCTTTTTCATAGAGCTATGGGGTTTGCTCCCTTTGGTGATTATTGGAGAGAGCTGAGGAGAATCTCTTCTACTCATCTCTTTAGTCCTAAGAGGATCTCCTCTTTCGGAGAGTCTCGTCGAATAATCGGGGAAAACATGGTAGGAGAGATCAAGAACGCAATGGCAAGTTATGGAGAGGTGCATATCAAAAGAATCTTGCATTTTGGATCACTCAACAATGTTATGTCTAGCGTTTTCGGCAAAACATATGACTTCAACGATGGTAGTATCGTTAACTCGAAGTTGGAGCATTTGGTGTCCGAAGGCTATGAGCTTCTTGGAATATTCAACTGGAGTGATCATTTCCCGGGAATGAGGTGGTTAGATTTACAAGGCGTAAGGAGAAGATGCCGTAGCTTGGTTGGTAAGGTGAATGTGTTTGTCGGAAATATTATCGAGGAGCACAAATCAAAGAGGTCTCTTCGTGATAATAAAGAAGAAGAGGGCACTAATGATGATGACTTTGTTGATGTCTTGCTTGGTATGCAAGGCAACATCAAACTTTCAGACTCTGACATGATTGCCGTCCTTTGGGTAAGAACAAGTGTGTGTAAACTATATAAATTAATTAAGTGTTTTAGTTTAAAGTTCGATTAAAAATATGAAATTATGAGATAAATTAATAAAATAATAATATTTAGAATTTTTTTAGATAAATATATGGATTGGTCGAGTAAGTAGCAAAACCTAAACATTGGTTTTTCGATATAGGAAATGATTTTTAGGGGAACAGACACCGTGGCGATTCTATTGGAATGGATCCTTGCGAGGATGATTCTTCACCCTGACATTCAAGCCAAGGCGCAGGCCGAGATCGATGCCATCGAGGGTGAAATGGGACGCCAAGTCTCAGACTCAGACCTCTCCAAGCTTCCATACATTCGTGCCATCGTCAAGGAAACCCTAAGGATGCACCCACCTGGTCCTCTCCTCTCATGGGCTCGTCTCTCTATTCACGACACTCAAATTGGGACCCACTTTATCCCCGCTGGGACCACTGCCATGGTTAACATGTGGGCGATAACCCATGATGAAAAGGTCTGGCCGGAGGCTCACGAGTATAAGCCAGAGAGGTTTCTTGGTTCACAAGAAAGTGATAACTTTCCCATTATGGGATCTGATTTGAGGCTTGCTCCCTTTGGTGCTGGACGTAGGGTCTGTCCTGGTAAGTCTATGGGTATAGCTACTGTGGAGTTATGGCTGGCTCAGTTGCTAGGTAGCTTCAAGTGGGTTCCCTGTGGTGAAGTAGATTTGAGCGAGACTTTGAAGCTCTCACTGGAGATGAAGAACTCTCTTGTTTGTAAGGCAATTCCTAGGGTTTAATAAGTGTTTTGTTGGCTTTCAAACTATGCCATTTTATATCTCTCTCGGTTTTGTTTGATTTACCGTGGGAGATATTTAATTACTGCCCTTTTATTTTCTGTCACTAGCTACATCTAAATAAATTAGTCTAAAAAGTTTCTACCGTGTTTAAGTATCAGAATTCCAATAAGAAAGTTTGTTTCAAATTATTATATTTTCTCATTCTATCAAGTTTTATTGACCAAATATGTTGTAATATTTTCTCATGCAATTAATACCAAAATGTTCATTTACGTAAACTTGTTACATTTTACTCGGAAATATATACTTTAGTTTTACAATTTTTAGAATTTTAAGTATTTGAATAAATTCAACATTAAAATGTCTTGTTGAGGAAATCTAAACCATAATTTGGAAAAGGGTAATCATGGTTTGTTAGTTTTGTTTGAAATTTATTTAGTAAAAACAAGAACTTTTCACATAAAGTTACATTAGTTTGGAGTTTCAGATTTGGTTTACTAGGTTTGGAACAAAAACTAATTTTGAAATGTTTTATGCTATTCTCTATATAGGTTGTATATATCTCTTTTTCAGTCTTTTGATAGTTTGGCTTATTGTTGTGGTTTTTGTTTGCTAACAAATCATGTACTTATGTTACAACGTAACTAGGAGTTAACAAATACAGTGTATATAGCTTCAGGTTCAAGTTCTATTGGTAGTAGGAAAGAGACCAATTAATCATGATATCCTTTAGGTTAGCCTGATTAGACTAGTTCAAAGACCTCCTGCTATACAAAAAGAAAATTACAAGGATGATTTATTACTTGATTAAGATAAATTGAAATCTACATAGGAGGAAAACCTTCTTTGTAGAGGAAAAATGTCGAACTCACAAATGATATATTAGATTTGATGATGGATATATAGGCATATGGCCTTAATTGGACTGCAAAAATTCAATGAAAAAATGTTGTTTTCATCAGAAAATAAAGTGTTGACGGGTTTGTTTGTTTGGAAGCTGCATAGAAAATTCAGCACCAGCCTAGAGATAAACGTGGACCGAACTCAGTTAACGAACGAGACCAACCAAACCTCTACCTACAAAGTCCATTTCTAAAACGTGACCTTTTAGCTGCAACAACAACCACTTCTCCTCACTCTCACAAAAAAAAAAAAAAAAATTCAATTAGCTTACTTTTGTATTTATTTATCGAAGTTTAAGCTATCAAACGAAATTTCTTAATTCTGTAAAATTACAAAAATTCGAATTAAGAAAAATAATTGAATTTTACAGACACAAAACGAATTTAAAATTTATTATAAGTATTAAACCGGTTAAATCAATTTTTTTTTCTATAAGCTCAAATACAATTATTTGGTTTGACTATGGTGTCTATTCAAATGATGCAAGACATCATCACCTACCTAAATCTTTCCTTCTATTTATAGAACCGTCCATCTTCTTCTTACATCATCATCCTCCACAACTCCACAAGAGCTTCCCGACACATCCTCTGACTCCATCACTCAACATCATCCCCAATGGAACCCAACACGACCCAAAACGGATCCCAACTCGAGCTCTCAGAGTTCGAGAAGACCCAAAAGAAGTACCAAGACTTCATCTCCGCCCTCCCAAAGAGCAAAGGATGGAGACCAAACGAGATCCTAACCCAATACAACGGACACTGGTGGCAAGAATGTCTCCTCGAAGGTCTCCTCCACGCCAAAGACCATTTCCAAGCACGACCCACCGACTTCCTCGTCTGCAGCTACCCTAAAACCGGCACAACCTGGCTCAAGGCACTAACGTACGCCATCGTAAACCGATCTCGTTTCGACGACGCCACGAACCCGCTCCTCAAACGTAACCCTCACGAGTTCGTGCCTTACGTCGAGATAGACTTCGCTTTCTACCCAACCGTCGGCGTACTTCAAGACGGCAAGAACCAGCTTTACTCCACCCATATACCCAACGGGTCGTTACCAGAGTCCATCGTGAAGTCCGGTTGCAAGATGGTTTACATTTGGAGAGACCCGAAGGACACTTTCATCTCCATGTGGACTTTCCTCCACAAGGAGAAGTCTCAAGAGGGTCAGCAGCTAGCGAGTCTTGAAGAGGCTTTTGATATGTTCTGTAAAGGCTTGTCTGTCTACGGTCCTTATCTGGACCATGTGTTGGGTTACTGGAAGGCTTACAAAGAGAACCCGGAGAGGATTCTGTTCCTTAGGTACGAGACGATGAGAGCTAATCCTTTGCCTTTTGTGAAGAGGTTGGCTGAGTTCATGGGTTATGGATTCAGTGCCGAGGAAGAGGAGAAGCGTGTTGCTGAGAATGTGGTGAAGCTTTGCAGCTTCGAGACGTTGAAGAATCTTGAAGCTAACAAAGGAGATAAGGAGAGAGAAGATCGCCCTGCTGTTTACGCGAATAGCGCGTATTTTAGGAAAGGAAAGGTTGGAGATTGGTCGAATTATCTGACTCCGGAGATGGCTGCTCGTATCGATGGGTTAGTGGAAGAGACTTTCAAAGATACTGGCTTGCTTCAACATGATCAGTGAAGTGTCATGTCTTTGATCTCTTTTGTTATTCAGTACAAAACAGAGGATGCTCTGTTTTGTGTTTGGAACAGAGGATACTCTGTTTCTCTATTTGGTTATGTATTGAATGTACCCTGTATCATCTTATTTATAACAAGAGAAATATCTTTGGTTACAAAGTCAATTCCTTTTATAGAAACAACACCATTTGAATAAAACAGAATCTGTTATAAATTAAGCATTGAAATGATCATCCACTTCTTTACCAAACTCAAGCACTATGATCATCCACTCTTTTACCAACTCAAGCACTATGATCATCTACTCATCAAACACTATGATCACCCACTCATTTACCAAATTAAGCACTATCTTTGTTATTTTATGTATTGTTGTTCACTATAAATATCATCACTCATCTCACTCTTTTGTACACCA
>NC_027753.1:36886911-36903901 GCF_000695525.1 Brassica oleracea var. oleracea | reverse complement strand
CTTTACCAACTCAAGCACTATGATCATCTACTCATCAAACACTATGATCACCCACTCATTTACCAAATTAAGCACTATCTTTGTTATTTTATGTATTGTTGTTCACTATAAATACCATCACTCATCTCACTCTTTTGTACACCAAAAACAAGAACAAGAGTAATTCATCAAAGAATCATTACATTTTCTTCTTCCTTCTTATAATAAACTCTCTCCCTTATACTAGTGTTATTTGCTTCCTACGGGTATTAAATTCTACTCTTATTTAAATTTCACGATACTATAAATTATAAGTTATTTTATAACGGAATCAATATTTATTACATTATAGAATCGAACAGAGAGATGGAGCATAAAGATCAAGAACCGGTCATTGACCATGTTCAAGCAAACCTGTATCCTTGAACTTCTCATCCATTATCCCATCAATACGAGCAACCATCTCTGGAGTCAGATAGTTCGACCAATCTCCAACCTTACCTTTCCTGAAAAAAGCGCTATTCACGTAAACAGCAGCACGATCTTCCCTCTCTTTCTCTCCTTTGTTAGCTTCAAGATTCTTCAGCGTCTCGAAGCTGCAAAGATTCACAACATTCTCAGCAACACCTTTCTGCTCTTCCTCTTCCGTGAATCCAAACCCCATGAACTCAGCTAGCTTCTTCACATAAGGCAAAGGATCAGCTCTCATAAACTCATACTTGAGGAACAGAATCTTATCAGGATTCTCTTGGTAAGCTCTCCAATACCCCAAGACATGATCAAGATAAGGACCGTACCAAGACAGACCTCGACAGAACATATCAAAAGACTCCTCGAGGCTGTTTACAGGACCAAACGGTGACCTTGATTTGTGGAGGAATGTCCATAAAGAGATGAAAGTGTCCTTTGGATCTCTCCAGATGTAAACCAAGTTACAACCCGATCTCACAACCGAATCCGGTAACAACTCGTGTGGGATATGAGTTGAAAACAGAGTGTTGCTTTTGTTGTTGAGAACATCGAGTTGAGGGAAGAAAGGGAAGTCGATCTCGATGTAAGGAACGAACTCGTGAGGGTTGCGTTTTAGGAGAGGGTTCGAGGAATCATCGAAGCGAGATCTATTGGCTATGGCGAAAGTGAGAGCTTTGAGCCAGGTGGTACCTGTCTTTGGGTAGCTACAGACGAAGATGTCGTTGGGTCTTGCTTGAAAGAACTCTTGCGCGTGAAGGCAGCCTTCGAGGAGAGCTTGTATCCACCAATGACCACCGTACTCGATATAGGGTTGTTTTGGTCTCCAGCCTTTCTCGTGAGTAAACGTGGAGATTAGAGCTTTGTACCGTTCTTGATTCTTCTTGAATTCTGACGGCTCGGTCTTGGTCTCGTCCTGGTTTGGTCCTGTCGGGTCGGTTAGGGGTTCTGATTCCATTGGAGACAGAGCACAGAAGCTATACGATTTTGAGGACTTGTGTTGCGTACTGTGAGACGGGAGTCGAGTTCAATAAGCGCGTGTCGTCGATAGGTATTAGGTAGTTTCTCATAGGCTATCTCAGTAATAAAAAATAAAGAAAAAAGATAGGATCAGTTTAGAATCCGTAGCTGTTGTAATGATGTCCTTACCTACCCTAATCAAGCTGTTTCTATCCACGTGTTAGTCTGTGATTCGCAGGATATTGATTTGATGACACAACGCTTTTAATAAGTAGATTTCTCTATAAAGTATAAACTACTCTTCAACTAAACTCTTTTATTTACAAATAAATTAAATCAATATTATTTATTATTAAATATTATTATTCCCTAATAATACTAAACCATGTGATTGCAGTAAGCTAATGCATAAATTAGCAATGGAATATATTGCAGTATATTTCCCACGTGAATCTGCTACCATTTAGTACATTTTCTTTACTATTAATTAAAACTAGGTGGTGGCCCGCAATTTTGCAGGTACAAATCTTTTATAAAAAAATAATATATTATATTTTCATAAAACTAAATACAATTTTTATTATTCAAAATTAAATGTTAATTTTATTTGAAACTATAAAGTTAAGTGTAAACATATGAAATTTCTCATGAAACAAAAAATATTTTTTATTCAGGTTAACATCGTTTTTCTTCTTTATATATGAAAAAAAATTATAATCTTATGGATTTTGAATGATAATTATTTTTTCAGTTAGTTTTTATAAATCATTATGTCTGATACTATTTGGATCATTTGGAAAATTGTTTTAATTGGTTATAAGAATACCTTTTTATAATTTAATTAAAATAAATTAAAATTATCAATCAATCAAAATATGATAAATTTTTAAAGTTTCAATCTAAACAAAAGTCACTTAAGTGATTTTCATTTAATATATATAGCATAATTGTTTACATCCAAATATTAGTAGCTGAAGCATAAACATAAGAAAAAAATGTAAAATGTATATAATAATATTTTGCTTCATGCATTAAAAAATTAATGTTTACAACAATTTTCACAAAATCAGTGTTTTTATCTATGCATAAAAAACAGTGACGGTGATCACCCCCACATACAACAATTTAAGATGATATCACTGCAATTTAAAGGGTAAATCACATGATATTTTTGATTTATAACTTGACCAATTAAATCATATTTTCACATTACCGATAAAAAACCTTAACTTGTGTCACGGAGTTGAAAACTTATCGTCTTCGCTACATTCCATATAAACATGGACTAACCTATTAAATCTGAAAACAATACAATGATATTTATTGTCAAAGGGTAAAAAAAGATATTAAAGTAAAATATTAAGAATAATAAAGTACTTACCAACCAAGTATTTGATGCCGTATGCAAGTTCAAATATCTCACCAAAATCTTTAAAATTAAAATAGAGACTATTAGATAGGACATGAACGCCAAAAACAATAGTATCAGATTGTTTAAAGAAATCTTGCATAAATGGCCAGTGGTTATGTTATTTTCATCTGCATGTGAAATATCAAATTTCGAGATCTGAATCCAGTTTACACCATTAGTCAGCTCTGGTTCATATTTGCTGGCAATCTCATTTTTAATAGAAGCTTGTATTTTGTAATCGTGATTTAGTACATAAAATACAGACGAAGTGTGTTAGAAAACCAAAATACACTTCCAAAAATATAGTTTTTCACAAACAAAAAAACATTCACCTTGTCATTGGCTAATATAGCCTCATGTGATTCAACGTATAAACATTAATATTTTTTTACGTAAACACAACAATCAATATGTAGAAGAGAAGAGAGCCAGTTCAAAAAAAAAAAATATGTAGAAGAGTTTTACATAAACACTACAAACCCTTGACATTAATTAAAAAAAAAGAAGAAGACATGGCTAAAATAACTCTAGTTTGTGTGTTATTGTGTATAGGGTGAAAATAGAATATGTATATATATATATAGAGGTTTCTATAACGTTAGTTGGTTAAGGTTATATTATAATGGTCATAGACATTATTTATTATATGAACACATATGGTAGCAATTATATATTAGTATGACATGAATTTATTATTTTCAATTAATAGTTACTATAGTTTCATAGAACGAGTTTATAAAATAAATAAGTGTTTCAATAAATATGAAACACAACTATAACTTCCGCGAGAATGTTTCTATAAAATCTGTTTGCTTCATTAATATTTTTTTTAACAATTTCGCATTAATTATTTTCAAAATTGTTTATTACTAACTTTCTCTTTCGCGTTTCTGTTATTACCATATATAAAATAAAAAATGTCTGATCTTTCGATTTTAAAAAATAAATAAATTAAACATAATACTATGAACCGATCAAATTAAAACAATTTATTTGAAAGCTCTTCTATGAACGACACGTCGTTACGAGCGACACGTCATCAGAAACCACTTAACTGACTTCTCAATTAATATATAAGAGGAAAGTTTTAAGTTAAAAACTCACTATATAAACACTTCATAATGTCAATCAACTTTGTCTTACCATTTCATATATATATTTTTAAAGGCTTATAACTAACTATGGTTTAACGTGACGAACAAATTTATACCAAATTAATTAGAACTATTTTAGGTCTAAACAGAAAATGTTAGCCTTATATTATAATGATGCTATTATATTATACCACGTAAGGAATCTGTGCGAAATCGAAATGCCGGTACCATAATCCTAGTGCTAAAAACAGACCCAGTCCTGAAAAGCTCTACAAAAACAAAGGTTGGAAGCCCAAAATGAAAAATCGGCCGTCTGGTGGTGTCACCTTGAAGGGATTTTCTACCTAGCTTGACCATCTAACCTACTGAGATATTTTATAAATAGGCCGAAATTTCTGTTAATTATCAAGGGCCGAAATCGGATGCTTCTAATGCTTATGCCCAGGACCGCTACTAGCTAAACCATAATTCTTTCAAATACCTAATCTAATAAGTCCCACTAAGATTTCAAGTATATATTTTGAATCAATAATAGTTGTTATATATATCTAAACAATAATATTTTTAACCCGTAAAAGTTATTAATAATATTTTGTATTGTCAAACTGATTTTTTTTATTTAGTATCAGATTTTTATATCAAATTTATCTCGCACATATCTAAACAAAGCATCTAATTCACAATTGTAGCAGACAAAAAAAATTCAAGAACTGTAGTTAATTCCCAAGCTATACTATATTATTAAAAGAAAAATACAAAAAAATTATGCCCTTTAGTTTTACCGATTATTTACACTATAATGTCACTGGGTAATTACTCAACTTACTTTTTTGTATTCTTGTCTTTCCAGTTCGATTAATGTGTTTTGCTAAATTAAATGTAAACTAAAAATACTTGGATTCAGTTATTTAAGTAAATCAAGGTCTTAAGTATTCATTGTTATATTATCATACATGCAAATCGAGAAAATCATGTTCAGTCACATGCTCATTGGATTCATATGCATATAACTTTTTCGTGAAAGTACAATGCGCAGTCTACATCTTTCTTTTAATATAGCTGATCAAAATTTATCTTCTTTTCGTCCTCTACTATAGTTGATTGTATGTACCTGTATAAAGAGAAGTGGAGGTAATAGTTTATGTAACATTTATATGATCGACACTTATAACATTTCTTTTTTATTTAGTTCAGTTGGATGTATATCATCGTGTAAGTATATCAGTACAGGAGGCAACTATACTAATATTGTTATATTTTTAAAAAATTTCTTAAAACCTATGTGTTAAACGCTCTATATATTGAAACTTACACTTTTTATTATTATTCTAAATTTTCTAACGAGATTATAAATTTGTATTAATGTATGTTAAACTCTATTTTATGGTATATGGGAATCATTCTAACTTTTTATCAATTAATTAGTAAAACTTCATAATATTATCTAAATCAGTGGAATAACCACTAACAAAAGCTCTAAACCTCTTTCAACATCATCATATATTAGTGTAGGATGCAACTATTCATTAAAACAATATTGTCATATTTTTTGAAATTTTTTCAAAATCTATGTATTTACCCCTACAAAAATATTGAATTTTGGTAAATACTTTATATACTCAACCCTATAATCTTTAGTGTTATTTTAAAATTTATAACCATATTCTACATTTGTATTAATCTATGCTAAACTCTCTTTCATGGTACATGAGCATCGTTCAATTTTTTAAAAAAAAAATTTAGTAAAATTTTATATACTCCCTAAATTAATGAACTAACCATTATAAAATCATTATTCTCTAGAGAAATGGAGACACCAAAGGTTCCAGACCTCTTTGACCATCACCATATATTAGTACAGGAGACAACTACGCATAAGAAAATATTGTTATATTTTTGAATTTTTCTCAAAATCTATGTGTTAATCCCTACGAAAATATTGAGTTTTACGTTAACGCTCTATATACTGAAACTTATACATTTTATTGTTGTTCTAAAATTTCTAACCACATTCTATATTTGTATTAATGTATGTTAATCTCTCTTTCACTGTATATAGGAATCGTTATAATTTTGTATCAATTAATTTAGTAAAACTTCATAATACTCCCTAAATCGGTGGAATAACAACTATAAAATCGCTATTTTCTTGAAAACGGAGACAACAAATGCTTCAAACCTCTTTCAACATCATCACATCTTAGTGCATGATGTAACTATGCATTAAAATAATATTGTCATATATTTTGAAATTTTCTCAAAATCTATGTGTTAACCCCTACAAAAATATTAAATTTTGGTAAATGCTTTACATACTGAAGCCTATAATCTTTCGTGTTGTTTTAAAATTTCTAACCACATTCAACGTTTTCATTAATGTATTTTAAACTCTTTTTCATGGTACATAAGCATCGTTCAATTTTATTTTATAAGTTAATTTAGTAAAACTTCATATACTTCCTAAATTAGTGGACTAGCCATTATAAAATCTCTATTCTCTAGAGAAATGGAGACAACAAAGGTTCCAAACCTCTTTGACCATCATCATATATTAGTATAGGAGGCAATTATTCATTAAAGCAATATTGTTATATTTTTTGAATTTTTTTCAAAATCTATGGGTTAACCCCTACGAAAATATGGAGTTTTACGTTAAACGCTCTATATACTGAAACTTATACTTTTTATTGTTGTTCTAAATTTTCTAACGACATTCTAAATTTGTATTAATGTATGTTAAACTCTCTTTTATGGTATATGGGAATCATTCTAATTTTTTATCAGTTAATTAGTAAAACTTCATAATATTATCTAAATCAGTGGAATAACCACTACAAAATCGTTATTTTCTTAAAAAACTGACACAACAAAGGCTCTAAACATATTTCAACATCATCATATATTATTGTAGGATGCAACTATGCATTAATACAATATTGTCATATTTTTTTGAAATTTTCTCAAAATATATGTGTTAAACCCTACAAAAATATTGAAGTTAGGTAAATGCTTTATATACTGAAGCCTATAATCTTTAGTGTTGTTTTAAAATTTCTAACCACATTCTAGATTTGTATTAATGTATGTTAAACTCTTTTTCATGATACATGAGCATCGTTCAATTTTTGTTTTAAAGTAATTTAGTAAAATTTCATATACTCCTTAAATTATTGGACTAACCATTATAAAATCGTTAATCTCTAGAAAAATAGAGAGAACAAAAGTTCCAAACCTCTTTGACCATCACCTTATATTAGTACATGAGGCAACTATACATTAAAGCAATATTGTTATATTTTGGGGATTTTTCTCAAAATTTATGTGTTAACACTTACGAAAATATTGAGTTTTACGTTAAACGCTTTATATATTGAAGCCTAAAATTTTTAATGTTGTTTTAAAATTCTAACCATATTCTACATTTGTATTAATGTATGTTAAACTCTCTTTCATAGTATATGAGAATCATTATAATTTTTTATCAATTAATTTGTAAAACTTCATAATACTTTATAAATCGGTGGAATAACCACTACAAAGTCGCTATTTTCTTGAAAAACAGAGACAACAAAGGCTCCAAACCTCTTTCAAAATCATCATATGTTAGTGCAGGATGCAACTATGCATTAAAAAATATTGTCATATTTTTTTAAATTTTCTCAAAATCTATGTGTTAACCTCTACAAAAATATTGAATTTTGGTAAATGTTTTATATATTGAAGCCTATAATCTTTAGTGTTGTTTTAAAATTTCAAACCACATTATATGTTTGTATTAATGTATGATAAACTCTCTTTCATGGAGCATGAGCATCGTTTAATTTTTTTATAAGTTAATTTAGTAAAATTTCATATACTCCCTAAATTAGTGGACTAACCATTATAAAATCGTTATTCTCTAGATAAATGGAGACAAAAAAGTTTCAAACCTCTTTGACTATCATCATATATTAGTACAGGAGGCAACTATGCATTAAAGCAATATTGTTAAATTTTTTGAATTTTTCTCAAACTCTACGAAAATATTGAGTTTTGCGTTAAACGTTCTATATACTAAAACTTATACATTTTATTGTTGTTCTAAATTTTCAAACAACATTCTAAATTTGTATTAATGTATGTTAAACTCTCTTTTATGATATATGGGAATTGTTCTAATATTGTATCAATTAATTTGTAAAACTTCATAATACTCCCGAAATCGGTGGAATAACCACTATAAAGTCACAATTTTCTTGAAAGACGGAGACAACAAAGGCTCCAAACCTCTTCCAACATCATCATATATTAGTGCATGATGCAACTATGCATTAAAACAATATTGTCATATTTTTTTAAATTTCTCAAAATCTATGTGTTAACGCAACAAAAATTTTGAATTTTGGTAAATGCGTTATATACTGAAGCCTATAATCTTTAGTGTTGTTTTAAAATTTCTAACCACATTCTACATTTGTATTAATGTATGTTAAACTCTCTTTCATGGTACATGAGCATCGTTCATTTTTTTTATAAATTAATTTAGTAAAACTTCATATAATCCTTAAATTAGTGGACTGACCTTTATAAAATGACTATTCTCTAGAGAAATAGAGAAAAAAAGGTTCCAAACCTCTTGGAACATCATCATTTATTGGTACAGGTGGCAACTATGCATTAAAGCAATATTGTTATATTTTTTTAATTTTTCTCAAAATCTTTGTGTTAACCCCTACGAAAATATTGAGTTTTACGTTAAACGCTCTATATAGTGAAACTAATACTTTTAATGTTGTTCTAAATTTTCTAACGAGATTCTAAATTTGTTTTAATGTATGTTAAACTCTCTTTTATGGTATATGAGAATCGTTCTGACGCCTAAATTCTGCAGATACCAGTCATTCACTCTAGTCTATAAATTGAGGGATTCCCGAAAATAAATAAAGTATCAATTAATTAGTAAAACTTCATAATACTATCTAAATCGGTAGAATAACCACTATAAAGTCGTTATTTTCTTGAAAAACAGAGACAACGAAGGCTCCAAACTGCTTTAAACATCATCATATGTTAGTGTAGGATGCAAATATGCATTAAAACAATATTTTCATATTTTAAAAAATTATCTCAAAATCTATGTGTGAACCCCTACAAAAATACTAAATTTTGGTAAATGTTTTATATATTGTAGCCTATAATCTTTAGTGTTGTCTTAAAATTTATAATCATATTCTACATTTGTGTTAATGTATGTTAAACTCTCTTTCATGGTACATGAGCATCATTCATTTTTTTTATAAATTAATTTAGTAAAACTTCATATACACCCTAAATTAGTGGACTAACCATTATTAAATCGTTATTCTCCAGAGAAACGGGGACAACAAAGGTTTTTAACCTCTTTGACCATCATCATATATTAGTACATGAGGCAACTATGCATTAAAGCAATATTGCTATATTTTTTTATTTTTTCTCAAAACTATGTGTTAACCCCTACGAAAATATTGAGTTTTACGTTAAACGCTCTATATACTGAAGCCTAAACATTTTAATGATGTTTTAAAATTTTTAACCACATTCTATATTTGTATTAATGTATGTTAAACTCTCTTTCATGGTATAAGGAAATTGTTATAATTTTTTATGAATTAATTTAGTAAAACTTCGTAGTACTATCTAAATCAGTTGAATAACCACTACAAAATCGCTATTTTCTTGAAAAACGGGCACAACAAAGGTTCATCAATTAATTTAGTAAAAATTCATAATACTCCCTAAATCGGTGGAATAACCACTATAAAATTGTTATTTTCTTGAAAACGGAGACAACAAAGGCTCCAAACCTCTTTCAACATCATTATATATTAGTGCATGATTTAACTATGCATTAAAACAATATTGTCATATTTTTTGAAATTTTCTCAAAATCTATTTAACCCTTACAAAAATTTTGAATTTTGGTAAATGCTTTATATACTGAAGCCTATAATCTTTAGTGCTGTTTTAAAATTTCTAACCACATTCAACGTTTGTATTAATGTATGTTAAACTCTCTTTCATGGTACATGAGCATCGTTCAATTTTTTTTTATAAATTAATTTAGTAAAACTTCATATACACCCTAAATTAGTGGACTAACCATTATAAAATCGTTATTCTCCAGAGAAACGGGGACAACAAAGATTTCTAACCTCTTTGACCATCATCATATATTAGTACATGAAGTAACTATGCATTAAATCAATATTGTTATATTTTTTGAAATTTTCTCAAAACTATGTGTTAACCATTACGAAAATATTTAGTTTTACGTTAAACCCTTTATATATTGAAGCCTAAACATTTTAATGACGTTTTACAATTTCTAACCAGATTCTATATTTGTATTAATATATGTTAAACTCTCTTTCATGGTATATGGGAATCATTATATTTTTTTATGAATTAATTTAGTAAAACTTCGTAGTACTATCTAAATAACCACTACAAAATCGTTATTTTCTTGAAAAACGGACACAACAAAGGCTCTAAACCTCTTTCAACATCATCATATATTAGTGTAGGATGCAACTATGCATTAAAACAAAATTTTCATATTTTTTGAAATTTTCTCAAAATTTATGTGTACCCCTACAAAAATATTTAATTTTGGTAAATTCTTTATATACTAAACCCTATAATCTTTAGCGTTGTCTTAAAATTTCTAACCACATTCTACATTTTTATTAATGTATGTTAAACTCTCTTTCATGGTACATGAACATCGTTCAGTTTTTTTTATAATTTAATTTAATAAAACTTGATATAATCCTTAAATTAGTGGACTAACCATTATAAAATCGTTATTCTCTAGATAAATGGAGATAACAACAAAGGTTCCAAACCTCTTTGACCCTGTAGGATCCACTCTCTGTTGAGTTTGTTGAAAGATATCGTTACTTTCTCACAACTGTAGACGATTGTTCTCATGTTACTTGGATATATATATTTTCAGAAACAAAAGTAATGTATCTCTGTGTTTTCTCTAACGTTTTTCAACTTGTTCAACCCCAGTATAATGTTGTAATTAAATTAGTTCTTAGTAAAAATGTACCAGAGAATTAACTTTTACTAAGACTTTCAAAGAACATGGAATCATTCACTATTTCTCCAATGCATACACTCCTGAATAAAATTCAGTTGTAGAAAGGAAATACTAGAATCTTTAAATGTTGCTCACTCAGTAAGATCAAGACATATCCAGCAAAGATGAATGGCTACAAAGCCAATTCCTTTTATAGAAACAGAATCAAGAATTATTATTATTTCTTCCAATATATAAAACTTGTTATTACATTATAGAATCAAACTAACATAAGGAGTAAACTTCTGCTGAAAACATGCACATATAACGATCAAGAACAAGTCATTGACCATGTTCAAGCAAACCTGTATCCTTGAACTTCTCTTCCATTATCCCATCAATACGAGCAGCCATCTCTGGAGTCAAATAATTCGACCAATCTCCAACCTTACCTTTCCTAAAATACGCGCTATTCGCGTAAACAGCTGCACGATCTTCCCTCTCTTTCTTCCCTTTGTTAGCTTCAAGATTCTTCAACGTCTCGAAGCTGCAAAGATCCACCACTTTCTCAGCAACACCCTTCTCCTCTTCCTCTTCCGTGAATCCATACCCCATAAACTCAGCCAACCTCTTCACATACGGCAAAGGATCAGCTCTCATAAACTCGTACTTGAGGAACAAGATCTTATCCGGATTCTCTTGGTAAGCTTTCCAGTAACCCAAGACATGATCAAGATAAGGACCGTAACCAGACAAACCTCGACAGAACATATCAAAAGCCTCCTCGAGTTTGTTTACAGGACCAAGCTCTGACCTCTCTTTGTGTAGAAACGTCCATAGAGAGATGAAAGTATCCTTTGGATCTCTCCAGATGTAAACCAGCTTACAACGTGACTTCACAACTGAGTCCGGTAATGACTCGCAAGGGATGTGAGTTGAGAACAGAGTGTTGCCTTTGTCGTTGAGAACATCGACTTGAGGGAAGAAAGGGAAGTCGATCTCGATGTAAGGAACGAACTCGTGAGGGTTACGTTTGAGGAGAGGGTTCGAGGAATCGTCGAAGCGAGATCGGTTTACGATGGCGAAAGTCAAGGCTTTGAGCCAAGTGGTGCCTGTCTTTGGGTAGCTACACACGAAGATGTCGTTGGGTCGAGCTTGGAAGAACTCTTGCGCATGAAGGCAGCCTTCGAGGAGAGGCTGTACCCACCAGTGACCACCGTACTCGATGAAGGGTTCCTTTGGTCTCCAGCCTTTCTCGTGTGTGAACGTGGAGATTAGTGTTTGGTACCGTTCTTGATTCTTCTCGAACTCTGATGACTCTGTTTCGGTCTTGTCTTGGTTCGGTACGGTCGTTCCGGTTAAGGGCTCTGATTCCATTGAGCTATAGGATTTTGAGGACTTGTGTTTTGTGGGAAGATGATGATGGTCTGTGTTCGGACAAAGATCGAATTGGGTTTGAAGTAATGAAGCTATTTTTTCACCCACGTGTTAGTTTGTGATTCGTAGGTTGTTGGTTTGGTGGCACACATGCGTAAAATATGTAGCATTTTGCTTATATCCTGCTAGGTTCGGCCCACCCTATGTGCGGTATATAATTTACTTGTAATCAAGATTATTATTTTTTAGATGATTTATGGTTTATGTTTTAGTTCTACATTTGCAAGAGATGTATATGAGATATATTATTTTCTTAAATTTAAAATTAACCAAAAAAACTAATTTTTACTATTAGCATAATTTTTAATATTTTTACTATTTACGCTACGGACGTGTTAACAACCAAAAATACATAAATATATCAGTTAAAGAGTATTTCAAAATGTTTAGCTTACTTAAAATTTAAGGTTATATTAACTTTTATTATGTATGTTTTGTTATTCTTGTTATATATCATGATCATCTTAATATTAAAATGTTTATGAATACATAATAGTTTTACATATTTTCTTTGTTTATTCTACCGCAATTTTGATAAAAAGTAAAATAATTTTTAATACAAAAATCTTAGACTTTATTTTTTCTTATGAATATGTTTAAAATTTATGTCTTTCATATTATATTATTAATTATGTGCTAAAATATTATTTTAGGTTGATGTCCAATGAAACATTTTTTCATATATATATATATATATACATATATATATATTTGAAACTTGTTTTTCATATCGTATTAGTTCTAGTTGTTTTTATCCAAAATAGGAGGTGCGGTTGGACGAATTTTCTTTCAAATGTGTCAATGCTGTGATTGTTTTTTTATTAGGTTAGTAGATGTCATTTATCGAGAAGAGAATACATATGTTATGGGAAGTGAGTGTTCTAAATAAGGCATAAGTTAGTGTTTGGACAAAACTACAACAATTCAATTTCATGTAAGAACATGTTTAGTATTTCACACTCAGCTCATTCGTCCACTGTCCTCATTTTACTGTGATATATGTAGACTCAAACTTGGAAGTATAATAAGACAAATGCATTCTATGTATATATCAAAACTCATCCAATTTTGGAGACACAGAAGCAGCTAAGTTAAATAGAATTCACAATCCAGTAGTCGGTATGGAAAAGATGTAATTGAAATATACTCACAAATCACAATCATGCATACTCACACATGATTATATATCCATAAGTGTCTGCACTAACTGTTGTATCCTTGAGATCAGAGCCAACAACCTTTTAGGGAGCCACAGTAAATGAAAAATCAATACCAAGATGTTGAAAATTATTATGAGCTAAAGATAAATAGATCTTTTAAAAAAATGTTCACTAAAAAAAGTTATTTCCCCTCTTCTATGGTGTTCCTCTTTTATCTTCTTCTCTGTTTATTCTGTTTTTCATCTCATTTTTTCTGTTTCTCATTACTTTTCTGTCACAATCCGTCAAGTACAACGATGAGTTTAACAAAAAAAAATTTCATCACCTTTTTGTGTTGTTTATTAAGAAAAAGGAACTGATGATTTTCTTGGAAGAAAACATTTGTATTTATAATGGAGGATTAACACAAAGGAATGAATGAAAAGATTCATTGAATGTGAGATCGTGTGAGAAGTAGAGAGTAGATATTAATATGAATGTTAATGAAGATGCATGAACCAAGTTAATTTCCGTAACGGCTCCAGATTCAAGAACTCTATTCGGCTTCCGACTAACATTGATCGGAATCGTTCGTCATCGGTAAAACCGTTGGATTTCTATTGACAGTTGACTGAACGGGAATTGTTGCTCGACGGCCACTTTCCATAAGTTTCGTATACCGTTTTTTTAGAAAAGCTGTATTTGGACCGTAGTAAACACATAAAACCCATTAAATTCAAAAATTAATGAAACATTGACTTTTGATTGATTGTGACACGTGTCGTCACCACAAACTCCGAATTAGTGACATGAAATCTGTGGAAGGAAACATTTATTTATATAATAGATTCGTTTTATTTTGTCATTTATTTTGATTAATGGATTAGTAACATTTACAATCTACAAAGTATAGGCCCAACTTAGAAGTTGCAGGTACTTATTGTTCGTCCGTACCCAATATATATGCATATTGCATATACTCAACAAGATTTAGAATTTTGATTGGGCTAATATCTGCTTGGTTCTCCGAAGGAAGATAAGACTGTGAGATGACTGAGTTCATAGAAAGAATCACCCTTTGTTGTTTGATGGTTAATTACAGAAAATATATTTAACCTCAAAAGAACTTACATGTTCTCTGATTGAGTCTAGCATGCTAAAAGAAGTTTTACTTTGTTAAGTTTAAGTTTAATGTTAGTAAATGACAATCATCTATCACTTCAAATTTGTCTTATAAATTTAGAACGCTATTTTTAATGGTATTGTTAACTATATAGAAAGATAAATCATTCAATAATTTTGTATAAGTCTTCAACAGGAATTAACAAGTGAGATGATGATACCGAATCATAAATATAACAAATCGAAATTTTATTTTTACATGGAAGAAATATAAGTTTTTTTTAATGATGTGAATATCTGTATTTCATAATATATTAAAAAAAACAATGTGGAATCTAATGATATTTGGGAGAAAATCATATAACATATTATGGTTTCAGATGTGAAGAGATGTATGAATCTCAATCCAGAGCTAATCAATTTTAAAAATAATAACAAGTGTTGGTCCTGGACCAAATGTGAAATTAAGGTCGACGCCTAAATCCATCATTGTAAATAATAAATCTCTAAAAATAAAAAAATAAAAAAAATGAAAACACTCTACAACATTGTATTATGGACATAGTTGTTTGAAATCCATAAAGAAACCTCCACTATACCAACTTTTGTAGTTTAGTGTAGACAAGTCGTTCGTAATGTGCGACTAACAAGAAAAAAAAAGAGGAAATATGAATCACTTTTGTCGAGGAAGGCTCGGAGTAGCATAGAACGTCAGATGGTGATTTCACTTTCGAAAAAGCAAATCACGTTATACGTTTTTCTTACTATGTATACACTTTATTAATTGAGCGGAAAATTTTGAATTGTAATGAAGTGCGTGTTACAAAAAAAAAATTGTAATGAAGTGCTGCAGAAAGATAGTATCATGAATCATACCAACAAAAAAAGACGTTTTTATATATATGGTGATCACTATGTTCGAGTTGGATTGAAAATGGAATCAAGCAGATCTCATGCGAATAACCCATCAAATGCCAAGTGGAAAGGAGCCAATGTTGAAAGTTATTTGTGACATAAATAATTATGCAAATCTTGTGTCCATCTACACATATCTTAAGTAGGAATTCACGTCATGGATCATTGAATAGTCAAGAGTCACAATTCAGAAACACGTGCTATCACATACTAGACTAGAACTAGACGTTAAAGCCACCAGCATTAGAAATAAACTCAACTGAATCTCATAGCGAGAAATTACACCAATGTTGATGTCTTAATATTCGTCACTCGTCTTCAGCTCATTGTCCGATTCATATCAGTTGATATTTATAACATGGTAGCCACTAAAAATAGCTTAAAATTCCAAAATAATAATATTTTTTTTTTAAACGATAAATATGAAGTATCACCGACTTTAAAAAAATTACCTTAGTAAACATTTCAAAGCATGTTTTTATAAGATGATAAATTTATAATGAGTGAAACTATTAGAGTAAAGTTTAAATTCATTTTAAAAGAAAAATGAAAGAAACTATTAGAAATGGTCTTAGAGAGAAAGAGAAAAATGTAAAAACTTAGGTTGTAGTTGAAAGGCTAAAACGGATGTAACTATCGTACTTAAAGTTCTTTAAAAACACTATCGTACTTAAAGTTCTTTAATAAAAAATGTACCAAAAAACTAATCAGTATAAGTCATTTAACACAAAATTCCAATGGATTTAACTTTTTTAATTTTTCCTCAACATATTACATGCACTTTTCGTTTGTTATATTTTTGTACTGT
The DNA here is from genome assembly GCF_000695525.1 of Brassica oleracea var. oleracea. Classification (NCBI taxonomy): domain Eukaryota; kingdom Viridiplantae; phylum Streptophyta; class Magnoliopsida; order Brassicales; family Brassicaceae; genus Brassica; species Brassica oleracea. The sequence goes on along the minus strand of NC_027753.1, from coordinate 36,887,523 downwards.
AAATCCAAGGGATTATGACGTTTCACTTCAGCAAATTTTTAAGAGTGTGAAAATAGGCAACGAGTATTTCGTGTTCACAGAATGAAATAGCATTGTTTATTAGTTGTAACTAGTAATCACTTAATTAGGTAGCATTCACGGAGTCGCGTGGTTGGATTATTTTTGCTTTCGTACTTTTGGTTTAAACAAATGAATTATTATAATTAGTTTGGAATCTTTACCGCCCCTTGGTTATTGAAAAGGTTAGGCATATATCATGTGATCCTTTTGAGTGGGCATATTTTTTATATTTTGTTAAACAAATACTTCTTGTCAATGTATCAGAATATACATACAAATATATATACTTTTAAAAGTTTTAGAAGATAAATGCTATGAAACTGTTGACAAAAATGGTATGAAATTAAGGGTTTTTGCCAAAACTAACCCACAACTTGATTTTAACCCCAAACTTATACCCAAACTTGAATCAAATGCAAAACTAACCTAAAAGCCTAGTGAAATTACAGCTCAGCCCCTTGTGACCAAACAAAAAAACAGAAGCCATTTTTACGAATATAGCCCTAGTAAATCGTCTGAGTCGTCTGAGATGTTGGAAGTCGTCTGGACGAC
>NC_027753.1:36881232-36884233 GCF_000695525.1 Brassica oleracea var. oleracea | reverse complement strand
GTGGAGAGAAAGTGAGAGATATGTTGTGTTTAGTTCACAAGAATGGAAAAAGAAAAAGGGTAAATCGATTTTGGGAGCATTAAGAGCTTCAAATTGATTGTTCATGGTGGTTGTGGTATTGATGACAATGACAATCTTGTAATTACTTGAAGATGATGAGGGTGAGAGAGTAAAAATGTCATTTTCGAAAAAAAAGAAAAAAAAAATTGATGGCATTTTCGTAAATTATATGAACTTGTGGGGTGAATAGGGCAAAACCAATTTTCAAAAAAAAAAGAGGTTAGTTTTGTGTTTGACTTTAAGTTATAGGTCAATTCTGCAAAAAGCCTGTGAAATTATAACGAATTTGGAGTGAATTGTTTTTGGTGAGAGGGTTTTTAATCAAGTTCAGTATCTGCTGGACATAATGGGTATAAATGTGTAATGTAAGTTTTTGAGCAAACTTGATCCATATCACAATATGGTTATACTATTTACAATGTATTTTGCTATTTTTTAGAAAAAAAAATAGAAAATCTTTAGATAGAATCTGAACCAATGTATTTTCTTAGCATTGCTTTAAATATAAAGTAAAAATAAAAATTACTATTTTCTCCTAAATATTTTTTTCAAAGATATATTTTAAATGATGAAATAACAATAGATTGGTCTGAATCTCTATAATATTATTCGATAGACTAGTTTCCTATGTGTCCCTTTTATGTTGTTAATTCTAAAAATGGTTAATTAGATACATAACATTTCTTAATTAAAAATACTCATATATGTCATTACTAAGAGTTTATGTTATATTTCCTTTTTTTCTTAATAACATTTTATTTTGATTTCGTTTTTAATATTTTATCACAAACAAATAAATATAAAAAATGGAATATCTTTAAAATTTTAAAACATACTATTATTAGGTGAATTTAAGAAGAAAAGTTTACAAAAGGATATATATATATATAAGGAGCCAATTTCACCCCCAAAATAATTTATATATATATATTTTAAAGATTCCTTTTGAAAAAACCATCTCAAATAACATAATCATATTATTTTTTATTTTCCTAAAAATAAATTTTAAAATGAATTTTAATTTATAAAAAATGAAAGCAAACTATTAAATAATTCTAATTATGCTTTACTTATTTTTTAAATATTCATATACATGCATGAGACTTTTAACAATTATTAATTATGTTAGCTTATGTCATTCTGTACTGATCATCATTTTACTTTATTTCAAATTGATATAAACAAATAAAATCTCATTACGATTTAAGCAATAAATTCAATAAATCGATCATCAAAATCATAAATCTAATTAGTATATAAAATAACCATAGAACCGATCATAGATCTTCAAACTGATCAAAATTACATATATTAAATTATGAATAAATTTATCGATATATATATATATTTTATTTATTTATAAAACTGTAAAACAAAAAAAATCACCTAAATAAAATTAAAAATAATTAAATATAAATATAAGAAATTGTGATTTAGTCTAAAATGAATAGACAAAATTCAGTTTACCTAAAATAAATAAACAGGTTAAATGTTTTATACCATTTTCATATTTTTAATTAAGATAATAATATAAAATATTCAAAATAACTGTTTGCTTATATTCCATACATATATATTATAAACCAAATTTAGTTTTAAACTTATAATACTGAAAGTAAAATACTAAATAATTATTATAATTTATTTATGATATGAATATTTATCCGTGCATGGGCATGAGATAATCACTTAGTTATATCTAAATACCAAAATACTATTATACATGTAAAAATAGCAATAAGTTGAAAATTTTCTTAAGAAAAGGAAGCAAAGATAATCGAACCATATAAAATAGTTAAAATTGAACAAATATCAATAAATGAGAGTGGAAAGCTCAATTTTTTTCAAAAATCGAATTCTCTTGTTATACAAAATGGACATGTTTTTATATCATAACAGCACTCGGACGTATTGATCAGGTTATCATACTGTCAGACATAGATAATATATTGAACCTAAGACAATGTCGATATATATGGTACGCGAGATGTAAAAAGGGGTCGATTTTCTTCTGGCATGTTGTGTCTGCTGTGAACAAGATATGGCTATTGTTTGCTGAATCCCGTTGTGGATGGACATGGAAGTTCCGTCCTCACTTAGACATAAAATAGACTTAGAGCATGTTCAAAGGCAGCTCTTAAGCCTGTCCCTTAACTTAATTAATCATAAAAAAAATGAAAAACACGAAATAAAGCCAAGGGACGTCCCCTAATTAAGTGCTCGAAGACACGGTAGTTTGGGCGACGTGTCACGTCGTTATTGGCTCTCCGAACGGTGAAGTCGTTCTTGTTTCTTTCTCTCTTTCCTTTCTCTTCTCGGTTGCTCCGCAAGAGTGACGACAACGGCGATTCCTCTCTCCCTCTCCGTTGAGCTCGTCGACGTCTCTATGGATATTCCTCGTCGACGATGGACAACGGCGAGCTCTTTCTCTCTCTGTCGGTGCTCTCCTCGACGAAAAGGCGATTCCTCTCTCTCTCTCTCTGTCTCGGTGATCTCGTCGACGAAACGGCGTTTCCTCTCTCTCCCTCTCCGTTGAGCTCGTCGACGTCTCTATGGATATTCCTCGTCGACGATGGACAACGGCGAGCTCTTTCTCTCTCTGTCGGTGCTCTCCTCGACGAAAAGGCGATTCCTCTCTCTCTCTCTCTGTCTCGGTGATCTCGTCGACGAAACGGCGTTTCCTCTCTCTCCCTCTCCGTTGAGCTCGTCGACGTCTCTATGGATATTCCTCGTCGACGATGGACAACGGCGAGCTCTTTCTCTCTCTGTCGGTGCTCTCCTCGACGAAAAGGCGATTCCTCTCTCTCTCTCTCTGTCTCGGTGATCTCGTCGACGAAACGGCGTTTCCTCTCTCTCCCTCTCCGTTGAGCTCGTCGACGTCTCTATGGATATTCCTCGTCGACGATGGACAACGGCGAGCTCTTTCTCTCTCTGTCGGTGC
>NC_027753.1:36789245-36880656 GCF_000695525.1 Brassica oleracea var. oleracea | reverse complement strand
AATTCGTGATAGACAAGCGCATCAACAACTGAAAGGTGATTTGGTTGAACATATATGACATAAATTTGGACGTGATCAACACAACAACTGAACTTGGATGCCGCTTTCAAATTAGTATTGTTTATTTTAGTAATCTTTGTTTTAATGTTTTAATTTTTTTTATTTTAAAATCTATGTTTAAAATGTTATGTTTGACTTTGTTTTATTTAATAAATAAAATTAATCTTTGTTTAAAATTTTATGTTTAAAAAAAGTTTAATATTTTTTTATTTGTTAAGAACCTTAATTAAGAAACCACCAATAAACCATTATAATTAAGTGTCTCTTAACAAAATCCCTTATATTAAATTTAATAGTTAAAAAAATATTAAACCCCACTTAAGAGACACTTAAGGGTCTCACTAATGAACATGCTCTTAGGTTCCACATTTAACGTGGTATGGCTGCATTTCTAATATATATATATTCCATCCGTTTCAAAAAGATAATTATGTTTCTATGAAAAAATTGTAAATTTCAAGAAAATTAATTAATTTTATTGAATTATTATTGGTTAAAAGATATTAAAAATTGAAAATTACAGAAAATGATATATAATTTAATGTGTTTTATTAATATTTGTGAAAACGCTAAAAAATCTATCTTTGTAAAACGGAAAGAGTATTTAACAATTAGTGTGCACACACAACACCATGTATTAAACTTCTAGAGGATGTCCTCTTTGGAATAAAGGATCCCAAGTTGGAATAAAGGATCCCAAGGCAATTGGTGAGTAGGGTGCATTTTCTGTTTTTAGGTGGTGTCTAGTTATTCATTAACAGTCATGTTATTCCACAAAATATTTTTAGTTACTGAAAATAAACATTCAGATTTATTACATTAATTATTTCTTAATTTAATATTATTTATGAAATTTTATATATATGTTGTATTAATTATTTAGATTCATTCAAATTATTATTTTGCAACGGTTTCCACTTAATTAAAACATGTATATGAACATAATATTTAAATTTTGTCATCGTGCGATAATATAATTAATTAATATTATATTCATTTTTGTCAACTAATTGATATTATATTCATATACATGTTTAAGTAAATGAAAACAGGTTGAAAAATAATACACAAGTGGAACAGAAAGGATAATATATAAATTATCATGAATCTCACCTGCTTCTTGTAGCAGTTAGCTAGTTAGTCCACTCACTATTCATCACACCAATAGTGAATGGAACATTATGCATACTAAACCTAAAAAGACCTAAACGATATCTCCCAGAAAGTTAAATGAACTTAACAATCTAATATCTGTAAATAATTTGTTCGTTTGTTAGTTGGTGGTTAATATATATCAGAGAATGTTTCTTCCGATTCAAACACGATACCACATACATTAAAACTCTATAAATGAATAATGTTGTGACTTTGATATTTTATTAATTTATGAAGTTATTAATTTAGAATAAAAAAAATTAGATTTTTCTATATGAAGATTTTTTAAGAAGATTTTTTTGTAGTATATATACAAAAAGATATATTAAAAGTTTTGGTAGTATAATTTTTTTTTAAAGATTTCTATTTTGTAGTATATTAACTTTTTGAAATATATTTTTTGGTGTTATAAAATATGTTTCATAGAATTTAAATGTGGTTTTAGATATAATTTTACTAAATCTCATCAAAATATGTTAAAAATTAAAAAAAATATAAAGATAATTTTATTGCGAATATAAAACAAATAATATAATGGTTGGTTTGTACTTATATAAAATAAATTATTAATTTATAATTTTAATGGACCCATAAATTTACATAAATTTTCTATAATATTATTATTTTATCATTTTGTGCCATATTTTGAACCGATCCAATTTGAAACTAATTTTTTTTATTAATTTATAGTGTTCATTAATTTATCGAGTATTAATTTATAGAGCTTATAAACATAACTTTTTTATTGATTTGAAATTTCTTACAAAACAAACATCACAATCATTTAGAAACTCACACGAACTATATTAAAAACTCAGAAAAATCAAATTCTAATTGATATACTTGCATATTTTCATCATCATCATAAAATGTTGACTTTCAATCCCGCAGGAAACTAATATCTCAACCATTTTTTAAACATCTGAACAAGTATGTACATATACTTTATCCAAACCAGTTGTCAATCCCTTCAAAGGAGTAGTCATCAACAACATTGATGGCCGCCAGGTGGCTATCATTAAACGACATCGTCTCGGTTTTATCCCCTTTGAGAATCATTGTAAGTTCCTTCATGAACAAAGTATTGTCTGAAGAAGATTCATCCAGCATCAAGAGATCTTCATCATCATGAGAAACAATATCATTCAAAAATCTTGATGAAAATCCCGTCATATCTTCTACGTCATCAAAGATATTGTCGTACACTAACTGAGCGGAGGTATCGTTAGAGAACGTAGACGAGGACAAAGATGTTGCATCGTGGATCATGTGGAGATTAGAAGAGTTTGGTGTGGAAAGAGAACTTGTTGACTTCTCACATTCAGAAGCACTAGTAGTTGGAGTAGTGTGAGTAGTAAATGGGCCACCACTTCCAATAATATCAGACAGAGCACTGTGGTCGAGTCTCTTACCAAATATATTTGCTACTCTGTTCAGGAACCGAGCTGATGATGGCCCTAAGGACTTTTTATTGTTTGACTTCTGATCATCATCCTCCTGATGACCGATGCTTTTATCCGGCAATGTCTCGGAATGGTCAAGTGATTTGTGGGTCAAGGGATCGATGCCTTTCTTTATAAGACGTTTCTTGATGTGAGTGTTCCAGTGGTTCTTGATCTCGTTGTCTGTTCTTCCTGGTAATCGACGAGCTATGGCTGACCATCTGATCATCAAAACATTATTTATTACTACTTGGCATATTGGCATCACATTGTATAATGGGGGTAGTTTTTTTTAGTTTATTCCACTTTTACACCTAAATTATTCTGCTCAATTGTTTTTATTTTAAAATAATTTCTTATAACAATAATATAATGAGTTTGGTATTGGCATTGGCTTTTACAGTTTATATCTTACAAATATTTTTATTTGACAATATTAAATTATAATATGATATCATACACAAACCATATAAACAATTTTATAAATATAAGTATAACAAATGCAAATCAATACTGAAATTATTTAGCATAGTTTAATTTCCTTAAGCAAATGTGATATTCTAAAATTAAATACTTACTTGTTGCCATGAATGGCATGGAGATTAATGATGGAATCTTCCTCCTCTTGGCTAAACTCACCACGCTTAATGTCAGGTCTAAGGTAATTGGCCCATCTCAATCTGCAGCTTTTTCCACATCTTTTGAGTCCTATAATTTTATGATTTAAAAGCATTAAATAATAATGAAACTGTATAATGCAAAGAAAAGCTGATTGAATATGCCAAATTGGGGGAATTAATAATTTGATTTTGAGAAAATAATATACCAGCTTTGTCGGGAAGGGTTCGCCAACCTCCTTCACCGTGATGTTGAACGTATGCAATGAGCTTTTGGTCTTCTTCTTGAGTCCATGCTCCTTTCTTCAACCCTTCTGCTCTGCAGCACGGTGTCCGTACCATTCTTGATTTTTGATTGTTACAATAGAAGCTAGAGAAAGAAAAAAAGAGAGAAAGAAGAAAAAATAAAGATTTTTTGTTGTGGTCTGGTGATAGATCAAAGAAAGAAAGGACATGATCTTTTGATGAGAACATTAAGGCATGGATAGATACGTCTTATCGACATATTGTTCTTACTCGATACTATGCTTTTTGTAATATACATATAACTTGATATTTTCTTCTAAAAAAAACTGATATATTTTCGTATTTTGAGATGAAAAGTATAGAGAGAAGAGAGAGCTCTGTTTGCTTTCACTTGGCTGCTGGCTAAGGCAAGTGAGAAATTTCAAGAAGGAGCGGTGAGCTTTTTATCTTATGCGTGCGTGGCTCTGTGCAGACGACGGCGTCATTTTTAATTGTTTGCAAACGTGGATTTCCACCTTTTTATAGATTATAAAATATCTCTCTACTCTTATTAAAAAATGTGCAGACTTTGTCAGTGCGAAAAGATTGCGGTGGAGGTTCTTGTACGTATTATTGATTTTCTAGCTAGCCAATATTATTATTTCTTTTATTTTGAAAGTTTGTTTCTTATCGTTCGTAGGAGTTTCATCCTTTGCAGTTACTAATACTTAACTACAGTATCCATACTAACTTGTATGACAAACAGTTCTGGATCCAAGCTCGGAACATCACTGGACCAAAGGAAAAAAATATCCAATATATTGTTCCATTATGTCACAAGTCCTATATAAATTTTTTGTAAAACGTAGCTTGAGAAAAAAATTTCAGTAGAAGATAATTGACGGATACTATTTCGCATGTGGCTGCTACAAACTCGTACCACTTTTTATAATTTTCCGTCCACATCAAGACGTGGTGTTTTATCTTTTCCTAATTCAATTTTAAAACCTTGGTCGAAGTCTAAATTCATTGTTTAAAACGTTAGATCTTTGTTCCAGCTAATGGATTCAACATTAGAATAGTCAGAAATACGTGGATAGAAACACATATATTTAATTTAGTTTTAGGATGTTCAATTCGAATTTAACCAAACCGATCAAAACTAAACTTAAATACAGGTTTGAACACCAAACCATATGTTAAATGTAATGAACAGAGTCGGAACGTTGAACGTATAGCTCTACTATCATATTGCCTTTTAGATGAATTTTCTCATCAGTCATCAATATCCATTAGTTATTGTAGTTAAAATTTGTCTAAAGTCATAGCTCACGACTTCGTGCCACACGAGTTGCGAGAAAAAAAATACTTACCTCGAGATATGCAGAGCAACAAAAGCCAAAAGAGTACGTGCATGTACAGTGTTATTTGTTTAGAATAAAATCAATTGTAAAAGATGGAGTGCGAGACTTTTCAAGAGACAGACCGATAGTAACATTGTAGTAACAAACAAGAAACAATACAAAAAAAAAATGTTTAAAAAACATTACACGACGAGAAAATAGTTCTGATAAGTAACTAAGAAAAATACGAAACTAGTTGGCGGTCTTGGTTATACAACATATTGAAAGTTCAAGGAAAGTGGTAATGTACTTATGTAGTCGACGTCGTTGCAGTTTTAAAGAAACTACTAACCTACAACTTGGCCCCTAAAAACACCGGACCTAGACAACATATAACCAAATCAACAATCAGGCGATGAAAACAAAATGAGAAGATATATAACGTAAATGGGGATCAATAACTTTTCTACTCTTAAGAAATATTTGTCCACATTTTGTATCTAGACTAAGTAATCATATAGACTTGTTGAATAAAGTTTTCTTAAGGAGTCTCATTTAAATGAGTGCATCATTGGAATATTCTTATTCCAATAGATGTATGATGCATGTGATGTGACTTCGCAATGGCCTAAAACCACCAAACTCTTTGTCCTCAACTGACCGCCACCGTGAGAAGTAGGCTCGCTTACTCGGTTGACCATTGTTTAATGTTTGGGCTTCCTCTTTAATGAATGGTCCACATATTGAAGCCCAATAAAACTACAAAGCCCATAATAACTTAGGGCTTATGATGTCAATTCCAATTCGTTAATCTCAGCCTCTCCTTCTCCCTCATTTTTTCGCAGCCGGTGAAAAAAAAAAAACTTGTCATCATCCCCTTCAACGATGCCGGCGAAAGAGAGGACGGCGAAGGTCAGCAGAAACCCTGATCTGATCAGGGGAGTTGGAAAATACTCGAGGTCGCAGATGTACCACAAGAGGGGTCTTTGGGCTATCAAGGCCAAAAACGGCGGCGTTTTCCCTCGCCACGACGCTAAGTCCAAGGCTGATGCTCCGGTGGAGAAGCCCCCGAAGTTCTATCCTGCTGAAGACGTGAAGAAGCCTCTCGCCAACAGACGCAAACCAAAACCCACCAAGCTCAGGTACTTTCACTGTCCCTTGGTCTTGGACTTGGATAGAAACGTAGCAGCTTGATGCAACTGTCTTATAGTATGTGTTTAGTTGATTTGGTTAAGAGTTAAGTCAACGCCAAAAAGGTGGAAAGGTTGTCTGATTTTGCTTATGTTATTTGAGATTTGTCTGAAATAGCTTTGTTCCATATGTTGAATTTTTTGATGGCTAAGACATGCTAATTCGTTTTTGTTTTGTATAATGTAGTGAGATTATGATGATATTTATACGGTGCAATCTCCTTATGACCTGTATTGCAGATCCAGCATCACTCCAGGGACAGTGTTGATTATACTTGCGGGTCGGTTCAAGGGCAAGAGAGTTGTCTTCTTGAAGCAGCTTCCTTCTGGTTTGCTTCTTGTGTCAGGTGTGTTTTTGTTCTCATGATGATGACACTTTCTATTAATCATTTGAATAGGGATGTTAATATGGGCTCAACCTAACAGGTTTAGCCCTAACTCTGCGAATCCATTTGTAACCCTAACCCTCATTTTTTAAACAGAGTTTAAACAGGGTTGGCCCTAATAGGACCAATGTTTAAATTCTAATCCTTTTATTTTGATTCACACAACTATTATACAATGTTTAATAATGTTTTTCACCAAAAAAACCTTAAAGTCGAGTTTTCTCGCCAAAAACTAAACAACGAAATTTTCCGTCGAAACCGCAAAATCGAGTTTTCAACCAAAACAACAAAATCAAGTTTTCCCGTGAAAACGTAAAACGGTTTTGGCGGGAAAACTCGATTTGCCGGTTTTGGCGGGAAAACTCGATATTCTGGTTTTAGTTTTGGCGGAAAAACTCGATTTTGCGGTTTTTGCGGGAAACGCGATTTTGTAGTTTTGGTGGGAAAACTCGATTTGTCAGTTTTGACGGGAAAACTCGTTTTTGCGGTTTTGAGGGGAAAAACTCGATTTTGCGGTTTCCCGATTTGCCGGTTTCGGCGGAAAACTTGATTTTGATGTTTCGGCGGGAAAACGCGATTTTACAGTTTTGAAGGGAAAACTCGATTTGCCGGTTTTGACGGGAAAACTCGATTTTGCGGTTTTGGCGGGAAAACTCGATTTTGTGGTTTTGGTGGAAAAAACTCAAATTAGGTTTTGGCGAAAAAAACACAATTTTTGTTTTTGACGGAAAAACTCGATTTTGCGATTTTGGCTGGAAAACTTTTGATTTTGATGCTCAACGGATTGGAGGAAAGAATCATATCATATCTTAATTTTTCTAGTTTTATCTTTAAAATTTGAGAACAAAAATAAATGAAATATTTTTTTTAATTAAACGAGCTAACCCTCGTACCAGCCCTAACCTAGTACGAGCCCTAACCATTGATTATAATATGATTATAATAGGGTTAAAATATGGTTGGGCTAAAATAGGGCTGAGCTTATAATAAACAAAAGATGGTTAACATCCCTACATTTGAAGCATATTTCATTCACTGTTTTTTTTGTCACCTGACGGTTCCTGTTTTTGCTATTTGGCCTTCAGGACCGTTCAAGATCAATGGTGTTCCTTTGAGACGTGTTAGCCAGTCTTATGTGATCGGCACGTCCACAAAGGTTGACATCTCTGGAGTTAGCCTTGATAAATTTGATGATAAGTATTTTGGAAAGGTTGCCGAGAAGAAGAACAAGAAGGGAGAAGGAGAGTTCTTTGAGGCAGAGAAAGAGGTATATCAAGTCCACTCTCTTCTTACTCTTTTTTATTTTTGTTGAGTATTAAAACTCAGAAGTTCTCTCCTTTGTACATTACCATACAACTACTCTTGACCACTTTATGGGTGTTTCATCCCACAGGAGAAGAAGGAGATTCCACAAGGGAAGAAAGATGACCAGAAGGCTGTGGATGCAGCTTTGATCAAAGCCATTGAAGCAGTTCCAGAGCTGAAGACTTATTTGTGCGCCAGGTTCTCATTGAGACAAGGGATGAAGCCCCATGAGCTTGTTTTCTAGATTTCATAACCTTTTTTGTGGTGTTTAGAGTGTCTCCTTTAGTTCTACCCTCTGAATGGTTGGTATTGGTCTTGTTCATCAATCAAAGACAAATTTTGGCTTCTGACATTTCTATATTTACTGTTTTACATATTTATGTTTTCTCTATCTTATTTTTGAACGTGAGATTTGTAACAATGAAGTATAAAGTTCCATAAGATGGGCTTTGAAGAGCTGAAACAACATTCGTATATGATAAAATTTGCTTACATTCTAGTTGAAACGCTTCTAAAAATGTTTATTACTTTTCTCTCTCAATCACACATATCTTGAATCGAAGCTCAAGCTGGAGGAGCTTCTAGACGAGTATGATCACCATCTTTAGGTGTTTCTTTGCCGGTGCAGTCAGTAACTTTAGCTCCAGCCTCCACGTCTCCGGTCAAGCACCGTGTCCATTTCCGTCTCAGCCACCCTAATAGCCCACGACTCTTTATCATCTCCAACGGATTGACTTCAGCCACTACACCACTTCTCTGACGTCTTCGCCGTGCGCATATCCGGCCCAAGAAGCAGGAGAGAACTGCAAGAACGACGAGAACAGAGATGACAGCGAAGAAGGGTCCAATGGAGCCGGACGAGTAGTGGTTTGGACCGTTTGGTGCGGCCACCAGATTAGCATTTGTCGCCGTAGGTTCGATCTCATTGCCTACTAATGTCTGTTGCGGTTGCTGGACAGGAGGATACAACGAAGTGCTGCTACTAGAGCTAGTCGTTGCCATTGGAGCTTATGCTGTTTTGGTTCTTGAAGATCAATATTTGTCGATAGAACGTTGGGATCTTTAGTTATTTGCATATTTGCGGATGACGATCTATATATAGCGCATGTGCACATGAACATTAGTCTTTTGAAGAGCTTTTAGCCGACCAGTGTTTGTTAAAGAATGACATGGAAAAGTGAATAAAGCGGATAAATCCTCATCAGCTTCATATAAAGCTTCTCAAACTATAATACTATAACAAAATACATATCATCCATTGTTCTCTTAGAGGTGAAGCAAACGCTAACTGTTGATCTGATTTTGACTTTAGTTTCTGCAACTACCACGTAATGTATTTGTTTGACTAGTAAAGTGATATTAATATATTCTAGTGTTTTTCTAAAGGAAAAAGAATTGGTAAACTATACATCATATGATCATACAAAGAATAGTGATGTTATTATTAACCGTATACAGTATATTGTCGAAATAAAAAAAACATCTATCAACTAACATTTATCACCTCGGCGCAAGGTTTTCACTGAAACAGGGAATGAAGCCACATGAGCTTGTTTTCTAGACTTCAGCAACCTTTTTATGAGTTTTATTGAGCATCTGTCTCCTCAAGTCTTACACTGTTAATGGTTGTTTTTTGTTCTTGTTCACCTACGAGAGAGACGTACACTTTTGGTTTATATATTCTACATTTTCTGTTTTCAGTAAGTTATACACACAATCAGTAGCAAGAAAACAAAGGTGACTGATTTCTATAGTAAACGCAACTTTTGATAGAGAACGCAACCCACGAGACGATCGAATTTGTAAAGCACTTGCCAATAGTTAATTAATACTTCATTTGTTAATTGTTTTAAATTTTTTTCCTTACATTTTTCAATATATTATTTAATGATATATATTGTAAACTTAAGAAGAAAGTTAATTATGTTTATTAAAATTCTATTGGTTACTAAAAATTATGGAAAATAATTAGTTACAAAAAATATTAATAATAGCTATTTAATATTTATTTTTAATCTGCGAAAATTATAAAACTTATATTATTTTGAAACAGAGAAATTAGAAAAGTAATCACATTGAGTTATTTTCTAGCTAAAAAAAAAAGATTTGGGATTTTTTTTTGAACACATAGATTCGGAAATAAAATTATGAAAATGGGATAAAAATGCAATTTATATTATCTAAACACAAACGGTGGAAGCACAATAACTTACTGGTTAAAGTTTAAAAATCTGAGATTCGATTTTAGACTATACAATTTCTTGAAGATTATATGATGTGAAGTTTGTTGGAGTACAATGCAAAGCCGTTCGTTGTGGTTGTCTGCTGACGAAAAAGTCTGTCCATCGAAAATATCGTATATGCATAACCATCTGTCGATCCAAGTGTTCTGAGAAAGCTTTTATCATGGAATACTTATATGTTTTTGTTCATCAATACTGTGTTGTAGGTAGTTCATCATTATATTAATAGAGTTAGAAATCTCTTATATATTAATTGAAAAGCATTTGAAAAATTAGAACCTTAATTTTGTATTAATTAAAAAAAAATCTCAAATCCTAGGTGACACTCTAAATGCCTTCTAAATTTCATTTCAAAGAATTCTAGAGCATCTAATATAAAGTATAGTTTAATCTAATGGTGTCACATTATTTCATAATTATATAACACTAGAGAGCATTATATTAACCTAAAATATAGGAAATGTGTATTATTTCTTTAAATAAAAGCTACGGAATTACCTAATATGATTTACATATATATGACAATTAATGATTATGAATAATAAAGATTTGATAACAATTTTTGCATCTTTCTTCATTTTTGTTTAAATTTATATTATTAAAAAAAAATTAAACAATAACATTAACCATATAATAAAAAATTAGATTTTTTCTTATATGTTATATTTTGAATTTTTTAAAATGACTTTAAATTACAAAAATGAGGAAACCTTATATGTTATATTTTTTTTTAAAACGACTTTAAAATACAAAAATGAGGACACCTTAAATGTTATATTTTTCTTATATGTTATATTTTTTCTTATATGTTAGATTTTGAATTTTTTAAAACGACTTTAAATTACAAAAATGGAAGTTTTCCTTAAGTATACAACTAAAAACATTAAAATGACATGTATCAATTCGATGGTTGATTTGAAAGCTTTCAAAACTATATGGAAGATAAAAGTCAAAATAATTCAACTGTGAAAACAATACTGTTCATTTTTTTCAAGAATGTGTTCGATGGAAAAAATAAGATTTTTATGTCATAATTTGTTTAATGTCCAATCCGATCAACCCATCATGTATTAATTATAGTTTTGTTACATTATTTTTAATAAAAATTGATCCGATCCATCGGAAAGAAATTATATAATAACAAAAAATATTTTATATATATAAATAAAATGATTAAATATATAAAGAAATTATCGATAATATATAAAAATAAACTCACCGTCTTAACCTAGTTGTATTATTATGGAATGTGTTAAAAAGAAAAATTACCTAAACACAAACCGGTTTTCTCTTAAAACCGGAATTAAATTGAGATTGAACCGGTTTTACACTTGACCTTTGACTCCTCTTAGTTTTCATCGCCTACACCAACCCTCGTAAGGACGTTTTTCAAATATATAAAACCTCCATCCATCGCCACCTATTCTTCCTTTTTCTAGTTTCTGCTTTCTTGTTAGTGTTAGGTTTCAATCATGGCTTTGACTACGAAACCTCACCAACTCCAGAGATCTTTCCTCTATTCCAACCACCGCGTCTCCACCCAACGCTACTCAGAATCCGCGCCGTCATGCCTTAGATTCCGCCGCACAGGTGTGCAATGCTCTGTGGTGACTAAGGAGTGTAGAGTGAAAGGACTGAAAGCCAGGCAGATTATTGATAGCAGAGGGAATCCTACGGTAGAGGTTGATCTGGTCACCGATGATCTGTACCGTTCCGCCGTTCCTAGTGGTGCATCTACCGGGATCTACGAGGCTCTCGAGCTGAGAGATGGAGATAAGAGTGTTTACGGTGGTAAAGGTGTCTTACAGGCTATTAAGAACATCAACGAACTTGTGGCTCCGAAACTCATCGGAGTTGACGTTAGGTAAAGAATAAAGAACTTACGTTCAGACACGACTTGAGTTGGTGTTGCTGTTCTTATTTTTAGATCTACAAATCAGCTGTTTGGTTCGTCTGGGTTTTAAATGTAGTAAAGGTTATTGAGTTTTGTTTATGGTTGGTGATATGGCTTGAATCTGGTTTGAGCCCATATGGTATTTAGCAAGATTAATGATTAGGTAGACGTCTAAACCGATTTTTTGAACATGTAGACCGATATCGTTCTAGAAAAATCGTTTTGTTTATGTCCAATCTGCCAACTAGGCTGATGCCTATGTGGCAATTAGACCAATTTTTAGAACACTGAGTATTAGTGTTAGTCTGTTAACGAAATGGTTTTAGATGTGGGATAGTCTTAAATATAAATTGTGTTCTTATAACCGTAGTTATACTAAAATTGCTTCCGATAGTAAGATCTCTCTTTATCCGTATTACATGTATTGATGAACCACGTTAAATCTTTATGTCGTTTTCTTTATTCCGTATTGTCTTTCTTGCATCCTTTATAACAATGACTTCTTGGTTTGATTTTGCTTTGTGATATTTGCTTATGAATCATCTTGAAATGGTGATTGGTGATAGGCAAGCCGTGTTGAATATCTTTTTTTTTGAAGGAACCAAGCTGATGTTGATGCTCTTATGCTGGAACTGGATGGGACCTTGAACAAGTCGAAACTCGGGGCAAATGCTATATTAGGAGTATCACTAAGCGTTTGCAGGGCAGGTGCTGGCGCCAAAGGAGTGCCTCTCTACAAACACATCCAGGAACTATCTGGAACAAAGGAGCTTGTCATGCCGGTTCCTGCTTTTAATGTCATCAACGGAGGTAGTCACGCCGGGAACAGCTTGGCTATGCAAGAGTTTATGATACTACCTGTAGGAGCAAGTTCATTCTCTGAGGCCTTTCAGATGGGAAGTGAAGGTAAGTCAGTAATGTTTGAGTTTAAGCATTGTTTTTTTATTAGTAATGAACTTAATGTGGTTTTGTTGATTACAGTTTACCATACGTTGAAAGGGATAATCAAAAGTAAGTATGGTCAAGATGCTTGTAACGTTGGTGATGAAGGAGGGTTTGCTCCGAATGTTCAAGATAACAGGGAGGGACTTGTTCTGCTCATAGATGCAATTGAAAAAGCTGGTTACACCGGAAAGGTAAACCAATCTCTCCTATTTAAAAATCCTTTAGTGTCAATTTCACATAATTTTGATTTACTATTGCAGATCAAAATAGGAATGGATGTAGCTGCGTCAGAGTTTTTCACGAAAGATGGTAGATACGATTTGAACTTCAAGAAGCAGCCAAACGATGGAGCTCATGTGCTATCAGCTGAGAGGCTTGCTGACCTCTACAGAGAGTTCATCAAGGATTTCCCGATTGTATCTATCGAGGATCCTTTTGACCAGGATGATTGGAGCTCATGGGCTTCGTTGCAATCCTCTGTTGATATCCAGCTCGTTGGTGATGACTTGTTGGTCACTAACCCCAAGAGGATCGCTGAAGCTATCAAGAAAAAGTCTTGCAATGCTCTATTGTTGAAGGTCAATATAATTCATTACCTTCTCCACTTTTATGTGCCTTTTATTCTAAAACCATTGTCATGTTTTGTGTAATCACAGGTGAACCAGATTGGGACAGTGACGGAGTCAATTCAAGCAGCACTTGACTCCAAAGCTGCAGGCTGGGGTGTGATGGTTAGTCACAGGAGTGGAGAGACAGAGGATAACTTCATCGCAGATCTTGCTGTTGGTTTGGCAAGTGGACAGGTATAACATATTCTCTAAACATGTCCGTATCATAGTATTGTTATCTAATCAAACAACATATGTTATGTATAGATCAAAACTGGTGCTCCTTGCCGAAGTGAACGCTTGTCAAAATACAACCAGGTAAATATTAACTGACATCCAAACTTGTACAACTCAATAAATCTTAAGACAGCCACTTACACAATAAGTTTGGTTTGGTTTGTTTCTGTTGCAGCTTCTCCGTATCGAAGAGGAACTCGGCAACGTGCGTTACGCAGGGGAAGCTTTCAGATCACCGTGAGAAGATTTGAGAAAAGGCATTCATTGGCTTTTTGCTTATGTAACAACCAAATGAGCCCTGCTTTTGTAGCTTTCTTTTAAGTTTTCTTTATGAAAAAAAACAAATAAAACGAAACAGCTTTTCCACTCGGGAGTCTTTTGTTGTAATGTGATTGATACTCATGTTGACATTTGATTTTTCGGATTAATTGGATAACCGGGATAAACCGGAGCGTACCATTATCTTTTATGCGTATATCGGATTTGTGACAATTTTATTCGTTCTAGAGATTCAGAAGGGTATCGTTTTACAGGTGCAAATGAAACAATTTTTTGGAATTGAATGATGTAGAATGGTTGATTGCGTTAATTTCACAGATTTTTTTTTACCATTTACTATGAATCTAATGGAATAGTCATTGCATAACAAATTTGTTCATAAACAAATGAAATGAATTTCATTCTAATTTTTTGAATAACCAATCATTTTATTCAATTAATTATGCATTAAATAATAATATATCAATCTATTATATGATTTTTTAAATCTCTGTAAAAATATCATAGTGACGGTTAATATGAAAAAATATCATAGTGACGGTTAATATGAAACTAAGTAAATACTACCTCCGTTCCCGAAAGTAAGATGTTTTAGATTTTTTTTTTGTTTCACAAAGATAGATTTTCTATATCGTTAAGGTACTTTTTTATACTTTTGAGAAACATTAATTGAGAATATTTGAATTGATTAAATTTAATTGGTGGAAAGTTATTGGAAAGTGTATAATAAAGTAAAAAATAAATTAAATTATAAATATTTATTAAATTTTTAATAAGCGTGTATACTCTATAAAATCTTACTTTCAGGAACAGATGGAGTATTAGTTAACCAGTTATGAAAGTTGGTTGAAACTTGAACGTATAGTTCGCAATTTGGCGTCATTCATTCCACCAAGGGAAACAAATATGCAAAAGTTTTTTACCAAAAAACGTCAAAAGTATATTAATTGTTTAAATTATTTGTTCTACGTAAATATATTATTAAAAACATATACAGTAAATAATATCAGAGATTCCATAACATAATGTAGTTTCTTTAGACTATAATTATACTGAGAGGAGTACTAATTAATCATATTTTTCAAAAAAATACAGAACCTAACATACAAATCACCTATATTAATTGATGATCATTTAAAAGTTATAACTTTAAACTTGTACTAACTAAAAAAAGACCATGCTTAGGTATCATTTAATTATGATGCAATTTAGTTTACGTGACAGCTTAAAAATCAATTAAAATTTTTGTTAGTCCGAAATTGATGGTATACTATCCGACTAGGGACATTAACAAATACGAGCATCATATATCATATATTATAAGTATAATGTTCACAAAAAATATTAACCGGTTAAGTTAGCAAGTTATGAACCAAATGTTACATTGATGAATTTAACGCTTCCAATTGCCAAGATAAATCCCGGCCATTGAGAACGAATGACCAAGCTCACCATTTCAAGTGAATTATCGATGATTTTCTCGATGCTCATCATTAAACGAGTGCAACGTCGTTACCTTACCTGGCTCAAGCTCGCCACATATGCTCAAGTCCAAAAGCTCATCTCATCTCAAATTATTTAAATTCAGCTGCCGTCACCTGCTCTTAGACTTTGGAAGCTCGCCTTTGCTTACCGGCAGTGATGGTTAGTTACACGAAAGATGTTGCCAAACAATGACAGAGAAGAGACGACCTGGGTGGCGGGGAAGATTGTCATTTTTATTAGGTTTAGTATTTTTTTGGTACAGTTTAGTAAACCAAATACAATTGGTAACCCGATTTCAATTGGTTTACTAAACTAAATATCGTCTTGTGTACCGTAGTTTTTGTTAAGTTCAATTGGTTTACTAAACTAAACATTCAAATTTACCTGTTTTGGACTTCGATGAACCAGTATCTACATGGAGGATTGCCTTACAACTTGCGTTTGTGATATTATTGAAGAAAAGAAGATGATGAAAATAAACTTTCTCATTAACCGTAGAAAGCATACATTGTTATGTATTTATACTCTAGTGGTTAAGCAAAAGGAAACCAAACCACACTAAACCAATGGTTAGCTAAAGGAAACTATACCAAAGATATATATAAGCTAATATACCCCCCTCAAACCGTTTAAGACTGTGGCTTAAAGAGGTTTGAAAATGACATCCGAGCAAGAAGAGAGTGAAAAAGTCCCGGATGTAAAGGCTTGGTGAGTATATCAGCATGCTGATTTGATGAAGAGACGTGAAAGAGCTTCAAGAACCCCCGCTTCAGTTGATCTCTGACAGTATGGCAGTCAATCTCAACGTGCTTCGTACGCTCATGAAAGACCGGATTAGAAGCGATATGCATAGCTGATTTGTTATCACAAAACAACTTTGCCGGTGCTGTAACTGTGACCTTGAAGTCCCTCAGTAACTGAGCAAGCCAAAGCAGTCCACACGTAGCCAACGCCATGCTTCTGTATTCAGTTTCAGTACTACTACGGCTCACAGTCTGTTGCTTCTTAGATTTCCATGTGATAAGCGAAGTCCCAAGATAAACACAGTAACCAGAGATAGATCGTCGTGTTTCAGGACAAGTAGCCCAGTCTGCATCAGTAAAAGCATTGAGACAGAGCTCTGTATCTGCAGCATAATACAAGCCTTGACCCGGATTTGACTTGATATACCGCAAGACCTTGTACGCAGCCTGCAGATGAACGTCAGTAGGACAAGAGAGAAACTGACTCAGATTATTCACTGCATAAGTGATATCTGGTCTGGTGATGGTCAAATATAAAAGACGACCAATCAACTCTCTGTATTGAGTAATGTTCTCCAAAGGCTTTCAAGATGTGCGAGTAAGCTTGAGTGTTGGATCCATCGGTATAGAACTTGGCTTACAAGCCAGCATGCCTGTAGCTTCAAGGATATCTAGAGCATACTTTCTTTGACATACCGAGATTCCAGTAGAGTTCCGAGCTATCTCCAATCCCAAAAAAAACTTTGGTCTCCCCAAATCTTTGATGATAAAAGCCTTATGCAAGATCTTCTTAAGTGATGTAAGATCCTCATCATTGTTCGAAGCTATCAAGATATCATCGACGTACACAAGCAAAGCAATGAATGATGAACCAGTTTTCTTGATAAACAAAGTATTATCACCAGGTGATTGAGCAAAACCAGCTGAGAGAATCACCCGTGAGAAACATTGATACCACTGGCGCGATGCCTGCTTCAATCCATATAATGACTTGTGTAATCGGCAAACTGGGTTAGTAGGAAGCACTCCAGGAGGAGTATAACCTTGAGGTAACGTCATATAGATCTCCTCATCCAAGTCTCCATGTAAGAAAGCATTAGACACGTCCATTTGCGTTAAAGATCACCGAAAAGCAGAAGCTAACCCAAGAAGAAGCTTCACACTTGCCAGCTTTGCAACAGGAGAAAATGTGTCTATGTAATCAACTCCCTCAAGCTGAGTATAGCCTTTAGCAACAAGACGGACCTTGGGACGATCTATAGTGCCATCAGGATTATACTTGATCGTGAAAACCCAACGACATCCAATAGCATGCTTTCCCGGAGGTAAAGACACAACAGTCCATGTCTTCTTAGTCTCAAGAGCCTTTATCTCTATCCCCACAGCACCATTCCAAACAGGATCGGCTAATGCCTCAAATATATTTTTCGGTTCTGTCTCAAGAGTACAAGAGAGAACAAAGGACTGATAGGAAGGTTTCAAAGTGGAATAGTCAATGACAGAGGAAATAGGATAGTTAATCGAAGAAGATGAAGGAGAAAAGGAAGTATTTGTTGAAAGAAAACAATGATAGTCAGAAAGATAGCTAGGTGCCTTACCATTTCGTCTTGATCGAGCAATGGGTGGATCAACCGGTCCTGTGCGTGATGCAGCAGCGTCCATCAATCCATTGGTGGTACTAGACTGCGGAGGAATTACAGGAACCACAGAAGACGGAACATTATGATGCACAGGTAAAGAAGCCGTATCCAAAGAAACAGGAGTAGACACCGGTAAAATCACTTTTGAAAACAAAGAGTCAGCACAAACAGGTGTAGACTTTTCTTTAAAAGGGAACTGCGTTTCATGAAATGTAACATTGCGAGAAACAAAAATCTGATTAGAATCAAGATCAAGAACTTTATATCCCTTGTAACCAGAAGAATAACCAAGAAAGACGCAGGAAGTGGCTCTTGGAGTGAACTTGTTTCTATCTTTAGTATATGTTGAAGCGTAACACAAGCAACCAAAAGAACGAAGAAAACTATAGTCAGGTTTCTTTTTACACAAAACCTCGTAAGGAGAGAGTTTATTAAGAAGCAAAGATGGTGTTCTGTTTATTAAGTAAACCGCAGTTAGTACACAATCACTCCAGTAAACAATAGGTACATTCGATTGAAAAAGTAATGCACGAGCTACGTTAAGTAAGTGTTGATGCTTACGTTCTACAACCGAGTTCTGCTGAGGTGTATATGCACAAGAAAATTGATGAACAATGCCAAGATCAGACATTAATTGTGTAAATGCTAACTCAGGTGCATTATCACTACGAATTGTTTTGATAGTTGTATCATATTGAGTCTGAACATGCTTTATGAAAGTAGGAAAGATTGAACCAACATCACTTCTATTTTTCATCATATAAAGCCATGTAACCCGAGTACAATCATCTACAATCGTTAAGAAATATCTATAACCATCAACAGACTCAACAGAAAATGGCCCCCAAGTATCCAAATGAACTAAATCGAAAGGAGATGAAGACAAATGATTATGTGAAACGTAAGGAAGATTCTTTTGTTTAGCTAAAGGGCATACAGGACAGTGATCTAGACTCGATTCAGGCAAAGAGATACCAGGAATATGTTGCATCCTCACAAGCGACGGATGTCCTAAATGTTGGTGCCAAACATTCGCTTCTACCAAAGATCCACAAAAGGCAGTGCGGGGAGTAACAACCACTGGTGACAGAACATACAAGTTGTTGACAAGAAGACCTCTACCAATCATCAATCCCCGAGTATGGTCCTGAATGAAACAGTCACGAGGGTAAAAATGTGCAGAACAATTATCATGTTGTAAAAGAGAACTAACACTGATCAAGTTAAAACGAAATGATGGGACATGAAGAACATCATGTAAAATCATTGTATCAGTAATGCGAATGGTTCCTGCATGAGTAATAGCAACTCTAGTACCATCTGGAAAAGGCACTGTCACACCCTGCACAGGAAAAGTCTCACTAAACATTGTCAATTGAGAACAAACATGAGTAGTACCACCGCTATCAAGAATCCAACTATCACTAGAAATGATGTTCGCTAGAGTAGACAAACAACGATGTTGGAAAGTGAGAGTATTGTGAGTATAACGAAGGCTAGAAGATGGAAAAGGGATTGAGACAGTACCAGCGGATGATTGAGGATCCATAAAACCTTGTGCAGTAATGGTGGCCGAGGAAAAAGTAGATATAGCATCCTGAGGTGTAGAAGAAGTCATTTGAGGTATACGAGCATGAGAAGTAAGTTGACTGATCAAAGATTGCAGTTGCTCAAAACTAAACTGGCTTAAATCCAAAGCATTTGATGGCGGACAAGACACAGCATTAGCCACAGCATTCTTCTGATAATAGTTCTGAGAACTCTGAGAATACGCAGAAGAACGAGGAGTACCAGATTGAGAAGTACCCCGAGCTTGAGAAGTCATGTGCTGGCCAGATCGATTATGCAACTTATGGCCTTGAGGATAAACATTCAACTTGTAACACTTCTGGTATGTATGGCCAGAGCGCCCACAATGAGTACAAACAATCTTGTTGTAAGGCCGATATTGTGCAGCATAAGCAGCATTCTCCAGTGGACCATTGTATAAAACATTCTCCACATTCTCAGATGTAGCAGTAGCTTGGAAAACAGCGGACTCTGGCTTGACAGCAGGCTTCAAATTCTTCTGCCTTTCATCTTGAGAAACCATGTTAAAGACCTCATCAATCGTTGGTACAGGTTTCAACATCAAGATGTGGCGTCTTGTTTGCTCATAGACCTCATTCAAGCCCATTAAAAACTTCGTAACACGACTTCGTAGCTGTAATCTTTCCCAAAGCATAGCTGCATTACACTCACAATGTCCACAAGTACAAACCGGCAACTCCACATAGTTCTTATACTCCTCCCATAAAGTCACAAGCTCAGTGTAATACGTACTTACATCCATAGAACCTTGTTGAATCGAGCTAAGACGTTGCTCTATCTCATAGACTCGTGGCGCATCATCCTGCTTGAAACGGGAAAGAAGATTCTTCCAAATTGCTTCAGCTGTTGACATGAACAAAAGACTCTGTCCAATCTTCTTGGAAACCGAATTAATGAGCCAAGTCGCAACCATGTCATTGCATCTCGACCACGATCCAGTATTGCTATCAGTCGGCAACGGCTTTGGAATCGTTCCGTCGATGAAGCCAAGTTTGTTACGAACGTTCAAGGCCATTCGCACCGATCTTCGCCATGAATGAAACTCAGATCCAGAAGTCAAGCGATCAGAAACAAGCACCAAACCAGCATGATCCGATGAATGAAGATAATATGGATTCTCGTAATGATCCGTAGAAAGACGATCAAGATTCGCCATGTTCACGGAAGCTAAAATGAGAAAGAAAAGCAGAGAACGACCTCAAGAAGCTGAGAAACCAGATCAATCGATGAGAATCCAGCAAGAACGAGCTCGGAGTAAACTCGAATCAGCTCAATCGAAAGATCGAAGAACAGCAAAGAAGAAAACGATCGAAACGAATCCCAGAAACTCGAGCAGAAGAATCACGTAGCGAGTACAGAGAGCAGAAAGATACTGCGAAATCGAAACGCTCATGGTGAAGAAGAAAGCTCGAGTAACAGAATCAATGGAGGATCCAATTTGGCTCTGATACCATATTGAAGAAAAGAAGATGATGAAAATAAACTTTCTCATTAACCGTAGAAAGCATACATTGTTATGTATTTATACTCTAGTGGTTAAGCAAAAGGAAACCAAACCACACTAAACCAATGGTTAGCTAAAGGAAACTATACCAAAGATATATATAAGCTAATAGATATTTTCTTTAATAAAAGAAACAATTAAGGACTATTAACTTATTACTCTCATGCTTAAATATTGAATATAATTGCATTGATACACAATTCGGTATGAGATAAATATAGAAAATTATATTTAAAATGCAAAAACTTTGTCACCAAAGCAAGAATTGATAATATTTTTGGGGGAGTTAAGGGGAATTAGAATAAATACAAATCGTATTAGTTAATGGTAATCGGTTTATAAAATAAACTTTGTTCATTTTTCATCATTCGAATATTAAAACAATGAAAACGATTATGAATCGGAGCCATCATAAAAATTTCAATATTGATCTACAATTGTAATTACAATTGTTCCGACCCAACGTCTATATGATTATATAAACAATCCAAAATTACAAATACATAAAAAAAATTATGATATGTATTGTGCATATTTGTTTCTTTATTTATTCAGATAATTTGCTTATAAGTCTGATTTGATACTCTATCAATACTTCCAGTTTTCAGCATTTAAGGTGGATTTTATGTAATTAAATCTGTGGAATCATCCAGAATAAGAAGTATATAATTCCCTATCTATAAATGGAAATAAATAAATCTTTTCTATTTTTTTTCTATTTCCTTTTTTTAAACCAATTCTCTCACGATATATACAGACACAAACAGGTTCTTGTACCAGAGTAAATTCTATATCTCTTTGATATCAAGAACAAAGCTAAGAATACAATGACTTCGTTTGTCTTCTTGATTTCTCTTCTTCTCTCTCTTTCGTCGTCTGTTTTCTCCGATGACGCATCTTTCCAGAAACTCCCAATACCAGGGAAGAGGTCTGGCCCTGAAGCTTTTGCCTTCGATACCACCGGAAAAGCTTTTTTCACCGGAGTCTCCGGTGGTAAAATCCTCAAGTATACAGCCGACAAGGGTTTCGAAGATTTTGCCGAGATCACCACGACTTCGTAAGTTTCATTAAACTTGACCTACAAGGCTACAACATGATCACTAAGATTACATATTATTTTGCCTTTTTATCAGGGTTTGCATATTACATATTTTGATGATTATTCTTCTTGTTTCACCAAAACTAGTGGTTCTTATATTATCGTCTTACATATTATAATTGGTTTGGTTTCTATAGGAATTCGTCATGGTGCGATGGAATAGCTGGAACCGCATTGGCCGGGAAATGTGGCAGACCTGCGGGAATAGCGTTCAACCCCAAAACAGGTGATCTTTACGTCGCTGATGCTCCATTGGGTCTTCACGTTATCCCTCCCGCCGGAGGTTTGGCCACAAAGATCGCCGACAGTGTCGATGGAACGCCCTTCAAGTTCTTGGACGGTCTTGACGTTGATCCCACCACCGGCGTCGTCTACTTCACTTCTTTCAGCTCAAAGTTCAGCCCCAGGTAGAGCATATATATTCGATCTTCTATGTACATATTTTCTGTCGTGTGTAACTTAGACATGCACGTAACTTCATGATTATGAGCTATAATAATGGCACCAATATAAACTATTTTATTATTTTATCATAATTTTATATTATTAATAATCAAAACTCTAACAAATTTAGGGTATTCAAAAATAAAATTTTAAATTGGTGTAGTTGATATATATATATATATGTATACATGATTTTTTTAATTAAATTTGCGTACTAATATATGTTGGTTATGCAATGCAGCGAAGTGTTGATCGCAGTTGGACTAAAAGACGCGAGCGGAAAGCTCTTCAAATACGATCCAGCGACTAAAGCAGTGACGGTGTTAATGGAAGGTATAAGTGGTGGGGCTGGTTGCGCCGTGAGCTCAGATGGTTCGTTCGTGCTGGTTACGGAGTTCATAAAGAGTAACATCAAGAAATACTGGATCACAGGACCCAAAGCTGGATCGACTGAAGACTTCACAAGTTCTGTCTCGAACCCTGACAACATTAAGAGGATCGGTGCTACTGGAAACTTTTGGGTTGCTTCGGTCAAGAACAAGGTGGTCGTGCCAACGGATCCTTCGGCTGTGAAAATCGATTATAGTGGAAAAGTTCTTCAGACCATTTCTCTCAAGAATGAGTTTGGGGACACTTTGCTTAGTGAAGCCAATGAGTTAGACGGCAAACTTTATATTGGAACACTTACTGGACCTTTTGCTGGAATCATGAAACTTTAATTTGGTATTACAAAATTATGATTGTTAAGGTGATCATGTTGAAAAAGTTTTTTCAATTATTCAGTCTATAATAAAGTTATATATATATATATATATATCAACTCAAAATTGAATTCTCGCTTCTTTGTCATTTTATACAAGTTCTTATAATTCCGTTTCTTCTTATTTCCTGGTTATATTCAGTGAGGACGAAGTTTTCTTTGATCAGGACCGGTTCAATGGTGTCATAGGTCCTGAGGCAAAAAAAAATTTTAATTTCCAAACTATTTTTTTTTTTTTAAATCTGATAGATATATGTTTTTTTTTTCAAAATACCAGATGTATTTTTAAAAATAAATCTATGGAAATAAAAAAATACTTTTATATATAAAAAAATATTTTTATATATAAAAAAATGGACCCCTTTTCTTATTTTTTTTTGAAAAAATCGGACCCTTATCTATTAAGAAATAGGGTGACAATGAATTGGGCCCGGGGCGGTCGCACCGCTCACCCCCTATCTAAGCCGGCCCTGTCTTTGATAAGTTTTTTTAAGAAAACTGGTTGGACGTCATATGTTTTAGATTAATTTCATACAGAAATCATGCATATTTTGCTAGTAGTGACAAATGTATATCGTAAACCGGGGTTTTTCGGTAATCAAAATGTTAGAAGTGTTTGTGACAGTTTCAAATACATTTAAGATTTTTTTTACTAATGAGACTAGAAGAATAGGTGAACAATAAAAACAAAATGATGTTCGATTCTAGCAAAACGGATGCTAGAATATCTTTAATTTGCTGAAGCAGTGTCTCCCCTCGCCGGTGCCGATAGCTCAGTCCATTGACGATGATAAGTACCTCTGGAAGATGGGCGAGGCTCCTCCTTCGTCTTCCTTTTCAACAGCCAAAACTTGGCTTACAATCCATCAGCCAAACCCACCGGTCTTCTGGCACGAGCAGATCTGGTTTAAGGGTAGGATACCTAAGCATGCTTTCATCTCTTGGATTCTGGCGAGGAATAGAATGTCTACGCGAGACAGACTGCGGAGTTGGGGGATGAATGTACCTTCAGACTGTCTCTTGTGTGCGGGCTCGGAGGAGTCAAGGCAGCATCTATTTTTTGACTGTGCATACAACTTTGAGGTTTGGTCTTTCTTTTGCTCACACCTTCATCTCTCGCCTCCCACTTTGTTTGAAGAGTGCTTGAGTTGGCTGAAAGACCCAACACCAGACGCTAATGAGTTGCTCATTGTAAGGCTGATCTTTCAAGCTGTTATCTATGTGGTTTGGAAGGAAAGGAACTCGAGATTGCACACGGGGCTGTGTAGACCACCTCAGGCAATCATTCAAGAAATTCAGCAAACTATCAAGCTCCGACTAGATCCACTATCTCGAAGTTTAAGGATGTCTTACTCAGCGACAGCAACAACTCCTCTTGGTTTTTGGTTAAGTATTTTTTGAGGGCTCCTTTTTGAAAGTTCCTACCTCCCCTTGTTGGGTGAGTTTTTTTGTAAAGTTAGACTTAGCTCTAACTGTTCGGTAAAAAAAAAAAAAAAAAAAAAAAAAAAAAAAAAAGGGGGTAACACTTACCACTTTAAATTTTAAAGTTGATTTTTGACATGTCACGAGAATGTTGTTCATACGGTAGGAACTGCATGCAGAGTACGATGACAGTCAGTTCTGTCCCCTCCTCTATCTCTTCCCTCAGAACTGACTTTATGTTTTAAGTAAAAACACCACAGAGACAAAGGGATCACACTATCATATGACAAATAGTTAAAAGTACATAAAATTTTTGACAAATACTATGAATGGTATAAAATATCAAAATCACGGTTCAGTATACCACATCCATCACCTATATTAACTTTTCAACCAGTTGTCTCTAAGATACACATATATTTCAGCAATCTACTTCTAATCAATGTTGAAATTATAACACAATCTAGGCATATTTTTTCTCCTTATATAAAAATAATTGCTAATTTTGTCCTGATTTGCTGCTCTATGAATATTAATCTCTATAAATACTTGAAAGCAAAAGAAGAAAGCTCAATAAAAAGAAATTAAAAAAAAAAACGAAAAAATCAAAACTATAAATATACAAGAACCACAAGCCACAATCTAGCAACAAAACGCGACCAACAAAAAGTTATGACGTTATCTATCTTCTTGATTTCTCTTCTCTCTCTTTCGTCGGCTGTATTCTCCGATGACGCATCTTTCCAAAAACTTCCGGTGCCGGGAAAGAGGTCAGGCCCTGAAGCTTTCGCCATTGATTCCACCGGAAAAGGTTTCTTTACCGGAGTATCCGGTGGTAAAATCCTCAGCTATACTCCAGGGAAAGGTTATATCGAGTTTGCCTATATGACGGAATCCTCGTAAGTTTTTTTATTCTTTTGATCTCCAAAATTACACAGACACACAACTTTTATTAGAATTATGCTTGTAAGTTCATTAAAATTGGAATACATTTAACGTTATTTCAACATGGCTCGCTTCTGCTGCGTAATCGTTGAGTTTGTTTTATTTTATTCTCCTACTTTCTAAATAGCCACAAAATGTTTTCATTTTATTTTAATTTTTGCTAAAATTTGGTACAAAACATGTTTTCATTGATACATGATAAGATTGTTTTGATCAGAAAATCCTTATGAAAGTTATAATTTCGTTCATACCAAAAATAAGAAGTTAATACTTTCGTCTCACATGCATAAACCGAATGAAGTGGTTATATTTAAAACGAGATAGTTAACATTGACGATACTTCGTTGTCAAAATATATCATGTTATGGTTTTTGTGAATTAGAAATGATTGTAAGCTACTTGTTTCATCATAATGGTCGGCAACTAGACCAACCTACTTTTTGTTCATCAATTGAAAGCCCTTTATGGTCCAGGTCCCTTCATCAAAAATGTTTTGTCAAATAGAAATATTATTGTAAACTATTCGTTAAATAATAGTTTCATTCTTTAACGCTGGAAAAAAACCAATGGAAGTAAGTGCTAACCCTTTTTAGATTAACCTTATAAGTATTTGTTTGTGATGTTTTATTTACAACTGGATCTTCTTCCAAATTACTAGTCTTGTTTACATTCTATCTTGTTTTATTTATTCTAGGAAGTCGCAATGGTGCGATGGAGCCCTTGGAACTGCTAATGCCGGAAAATGCGGCCGCCCGGCGGGATTAGCATTCAACGACATTACAAGAGAGCTCTACGTGGCCGATGCTGTATTGGGTCTTCACGTCGTCCATGCTGTCTTCGGCAGTATGGCCAAGAAGATAGCCGACAGTGTTGACGGCAGACCGTTCGTGTTTCTCGATGGTCTCGACGTTGATAACACTACCGGCGTCGTCTATTTCACTTCCTTCAGCTCAAAGTTTAGCGCTGGGTAAACTTCCATTTTCCTTCTCTATTTAAAAATACATGTCATACAATTTAAAAACAAAATAAGTATAGTATTTTAAAATAACCGTAACAGAAATTATGTCAAGTATAAAGACAAAACATATCGTTTATCAAATTACATTTGTATGATATTATACGTTAACAGATCGAAGCTATACATTTTGTTTGAATAATATATATTCATTTATTTTAGTATATTATCCATTCGAAATCAGGTTAAATTTATCTATTTATCACTGATCTATATTTTCAATTACTATGGTTATGCATATATATAGCGATGTGTTGAAAGCAGTGGCATCAAAAGACGCTACTGGAAAACTCTTCAAATACGATCCATCAAAAAAGAAGGTGACTGTATTGCTAGAAGGTCTAAGTGGCTCAGCTGGTTGTGCCGTCAGCTCAGATGGTTCGTTCGTGCTGGTTGGTCAGTTCACCAAGAGTAACATCAAGAGGTACTGGATCAAAGGACCTAAAGCTGGTTCTTCTGAAGACTTCACCAATGCTGTCTCGAACCCTGACAATATCAAGAGAATCGGTTCTACTGGAAATTTTTGGGTTGCTTCGGTTGTGAACACAGCCACCGGAATAACAAATCCGTCGGCAGTTAAAGTTAATTCTGATGGTAAAGTGCTTCAGACAATTTCGCTTAAGGATAAGTTTGGGGATACTTTGGTCAGTGAGGCTAATGAGTCCCAAGGAAAGCTTTATATTGGAACTCTGTTTGGTCCTTTTGCGGGAATCCTTAAGCTTTAAAGTGAATAAGGCTTTAAGAAATTAAGTGATTGTTTCAGAATAATAAACTTTTTAGACATGTAAAATTATTGTTTCTAAATAAACCGGATATGTAATGTTGAACATGTTCAAATATGAACATGTTCAAATAATCAAATATATATGATTTTTTGTTTAAAGATAGGTTACACATCATAGTACGTGATTTACGGAATTAAAAGTAATGAAAATGAAAATTCCAGTATTTATATTCGGATTAGCTGGAAAGTTGGCCATGTTCACGTGAAAAAGAGACAGAAAAAGACGACGAATTGTAAAGTTTAAAACAATGGAAAATATAGAGAAAAGACAAAGTCTTGTGACATCTCAAGAAGAGCATCTAAGCTAATCATGAACCGGTTAATAACCATCTACCAACCTGTTATGATCCAATTAAACCAAAGACTTGTGCCTGTATGCATACAAAAACGATATTGATCTGTTCATTGTGATCTATTGATGAGTCGGAATGTTGGAAACACATACAGTCTTCATCCTCAGCTTTTTGCTCAATCTCTTCTCATCTCATTCTTTTGTCTCCGCTCTTCAAACCTTCCAGAAGATTCCTCTGCCACCAGGAGTCTCTGGTCCCGAAGCTTTTGCTTTCGATTCTCACGGTGGAGGACCTTATACTGGAGTCTCCGGCGGCAAGATCCTAAAATACCAAGGATCAGAGCTTGGCTTTACAGAGTTCGCTTATATTACACCACTAGCGTATGTTTTAATTAAACATACTCATTAATACATACACATACACACTCTTTTTTTGTAATAACTCAAATGTCTATGTCATAGGAACAAGTCACTGTGTGATAAAGCAGTTGGGACTTTTCTTGGTAACACATGTGGTAGACCAGTCGGTTTAGCTTTCAATGAGATAACCGGAGATTTGTACATAGCCGATGCATTCTTGGGGTTGTACGTGGTTTCAGGCCGCGGTGGCCAAGCCAAGCGCCTAGCCGATAGCGCAGGTGGTTCACCTTTTAAATTCCTTGACGGTTTAGATGTAGATCCAGTGACTGGTTCGGTTTACTTCACATCTTTCAGCACAAGATTTGGCCCCAGGTTAACAAAAATTTGATTTTATAACGGTTCGGTTTAGTTTAACCGGCCAAACGTAACTTTTTTTGTTTGCTATTACAGTCAACTTGTCTTGGCGGTTGCTGTTAATGATGCAACGGGGAGGTTTTTTAGGTACGATCCAAAGACCAAAAGCGTAACCGTTTTGTTAAGCGGTCTAAGTGGCTCCGCCGGATGCGCCGTGAGCTCCGACGGAGAGTTTGTTCTGGTGGGAGAGTTTTTGAGGAATAGAATCTTAAGGTATTGGATCAAGGGTCCAAAAGCCAACACGTGGGAGATTTTCGTACCTTCGATCCCTGGTCCTGACAACATAAGGAGAACAGACGGTGGAGATTTCTGGATCGCTTCCAACTCCGTGAAGCTTATAGTGCTCCCCACCAAGCCGTCAGCGGTGAAAGTCAACGCCGGCGGTGAGATTATACGGCGTATGTCTCTCGGAGAATATTATGGAGATACGTTAGTTAGCGAAGTGAATGAATATAAAAGTGTTGTCTATGTCGGAACACTCACGACCAACTTTGTTGGTGACATGTAATATTGTAACAAAAGATGTCAGAAATAATAATGCTTCCATCTCAAAATGATATATATTTTACAAAAAAGAAAAATTGTTTCAAAAATATATTATATTTTATACTTCTAATGTATTTTTATTAGACAATAATGATAAATTGTAAATTTTGAAGAAATTAATTGTGTTTATTAAATTTTGATAGCTAAAAATTATGAAAATAGTTTAATCACAAAAAAAACAATGCAAGTATAATCAAAATTATTGTGAAAACTCCAAAAAAATCATCATTTAAAAAAAAAGGAATATATTATAGAGTTTTTGGTACTTTTAATTCATCAAAAAGTTTACAGAATTTTTATAGAGAAGAACAAAATAAACTATCGATGAGCTTGCCCGAACGATATAGCCAATTCTTCATAACGTATTCCTTCACTTTCTTCTCCTCGTCTTCGAATACATTGCACAAGGCCTGGACGTAGTAAGGTGGGAACTTACCGTTGAGTTCCAAGAAGTACAAGATGTCTCGTGCCGCGTCTCGGCAGTAATCGTCTCCTATGATATCTACGACATCTAGATGATATTTTGTTTCCCTTGAAAGAGGAAGAGAGATATATTCATCAGTGTTTCTCTTAATGCAAGTTTCCAGAGGACTCTTCTTGATCACCAAGGTGGTCCTTGTTATGCAAGATAAGCTGTTGAGGAGCTTCTCCGAATGATCTAACCATTTTGTGGTAACGTAATCTTTCACTTTCTTTTCGTCGTTTTCGAATACATTGCACATTGCCTTGAGGTAGTAACGTGGGAACCTTCCGTGCAGTTTCAAGAAGAACATGACGATTCGTGTCTCGTCTTTGCATAATTCGTCTGCCAGCTTGAGATTAGATGTTGTGGGTTTGTCTGAAGGAGAAGGAGTGAGCGCTGGGGCGATGATTCTTCTTAAGCAACCTTCCACAGGGCTCTCCTTGGCTAAGGAGATAGCAGAAATGGAGAGGACGACTGCGAGGAAGAAGACGGTGCTCATTGAGGTCTTCATTATATGCTTGGTGTTATTAGAGAGACACTGCAGGTACATATTTATATGTTTGAAACTTCTTTCACATTAACTTCATGTATAATCGTTTTTAACTTGATATCAGTTTAATTTCATTGATGAAGTCTTTTATTAAGTAAGGCTTTTGAAGACGTTTCTTTGTAACGGATCAAGTGAAGGTTGGAATCATCGGAGAGAGCTGAGGTAATCTTTAAGAAGATCAATGATAGGACTTGCTAAAGAATCTCGGCCAAGTTGCTGAAACATGATCCCATCCATTCTAGCTTGTACACCCTTGCTGACTGTTAACTCATCGAGTAGTCCTTTCAGTGTTCTGTCTACTCCAATCACCGAGCTTCCTATCCCGCTTAAGATATCTGGTAGTGATGTAGACGGTCTCGAAATCTCGACAAGAGTTACCTGTATTTACCACAAGAATAACCCAAGTATCTAATTGTAAGCTATACAAAGATGAGTTCAGTTAAGCAAAAGAGAGTTATAGAGGCGAACCTTCTTGTCAAGAGGAATATTAGCTTTCTGCTTAGCGATGGCTATAGCTCGGGAGAGTCCGCCGAGAGCATCAACTAGACCACGAGAATGAGCATCCTTACCGGTCCAGACTCTGCCTTGTGCTACTTCTTCCATTTTGTCAACCTAAGAACATGACATAACAAAATATTAGTCTCGAAAAGGCATTGAAGAACAGCAATACAGGAAAGGACATACAGGCATCGATCTTGACAAAGCTGCTTTGTTCCGGAAAAGCTGA
This sequence comes from Brassica oleracea var. oleracea, assembly GCF_000695525.1. Taxonomy (NCBI): domain Eukaryota; kingdom Viridiplantae; phylum Streptophyta; class Magnoliopsida; order Brassicales; family Brassicaceae; genus Brassica; species Brassica oleracea. The sequence goes on along the minus strand of NC_027753.1, from coordinate 36,849,944 downwards.
TATGCATGCTGTGCCGACTTCCCAAACAGTTCAGCTTCCTCTGGCCTGAAACACACAATTGTGCTTCTTTTTTATTTAGTTGTGAATTTAAGGAACCTACAGGTTCTTACACAGGAGTCTCAAGGATCAAATTTGACAACAGCAAAAACCAATCTGGTACACTCGATGTGATAAATGGAGTGAGGTGACTTACTTAAAAGGTCTTTCCTCAGCCCCCAGAAGCTCAGCGTATTTTCCTCTAGATATAGTTTCCTTGTTGAAGCCAATCTTTTCATATAGTTTTGCCAAGGTAAATCTTGCTGCAACAACAAGAACAGACAAAAGCAATCAAGCAATGGGGAGGGTGAAAGAGATAGTTGTACAAAGATGAGATCACCTGTGACAACTCCAATTGAGCCAGTTAATGTCAAGTTTTCAGCAACAATGGTGTTTGCAGCCATTGCCATGTAGTAGCCTCCGCTTGCTGCCACATCTGACATTGATGCAATCACTGGTTTCGTTTCAGCCAATAGTTTGATCTCCCTCCACATTCTGTATACCAATACATTAGTATTATGATAAAACCAAAAGGTGCAGCAAAACCATCCAAACTTCCATAAATAAATAAATGATTCTGACTTCATCATGTTAAAAGGTGAAGTGAAACCATCCATGACATGTTAAATCATACGAGCATATTATAAGTTACAATTACACAGCACTGAAGATTGACTAAAACTACTTACAAATCAGAAGCGAGTGCATCGCCTCCTGGACTGTCAATTCGGATGACGGCAGCCTTATATTTTTTGTTCTCTTCAAAAGAAAAAGAGGAAATAGAAAGTTTTGGGCTGCTGTTGAAGAGCATAGGTATACTTTGTAGATGAAAAGTTAACAGACCTACCTCTTACACTGCGGATCTTCTCAATTAGTTGTTCTGCTATAATAGATGAACCAGGAGTGCTCAGCGGACCCTTAACCCGAGAAATACTTCCCCCTGCTCTAATAATAGCTATTTGGTCTCGACCACCGCTTAGACCAAGAGTCGACTTCTTAACACCTGAGTATTTCCTACATAAAGTATTTCAGTTGAAAATGTTCAGTTCTTATTACACTAACTATAAATCAAGATTACGCAATAATGCAGGAACCAATTAGGGGAGAGTAGCCATTATGTATACAACACCGAATAGTATACGGCTTGAGCCATTTATACATGCAAAGATAATAGCTCTAGATTCAGTAAGACTCAATTTGATAATTCCATGTTATGAGAGTTAGTTACTTGTAATCAACAGTAGGAAGCTTTTTGTCCTTTTCAACTCCAAGCCTCTCTTTCAGCATTGATATAACCTGCAAGGGGCATTCAAATTGATTCAAAAAGATCAGAAACAGTATGGGGGCGTTATCTAATTCTCTTTTAAATAGATTTTTCAGGGAAACTTTATAACTATTCTCCAATATTTTGAGAGGATACCAAAACATTCAAAACGGAATGTTCCTGATAAAAAGACGAGCTAACAAGCACCATGACTTCTAGCTTCTGGGTTACTTATAAGGTACTGAACCCCATCTACAATGAGGATAGACATGGTATTTACTTATACCTCATCATCATACCGAATATCTTTTATCAGTCCCTCTTCTTTTAGCTTTTCAATTTCGTAAACTCCTTGATTGATAAAACTTTCAACATCTTCTCGCTTTTTCCCTGCATGGTTCTAAGCAGAAGCCACTCAGGATAGAACTAAACGGTCAAACACCATAACAACATTGTGAAAAAGGTCTCGAACCTGTTGAATCAGAAACACCATCCAGCCAATTTGCATAGATGTTATCAAGTAGCACGCTCAGCATCTCGTAATTCTCCTCGGATATACTTTTTCGAGCAAGCTGATCTCCAGCACTTTTGTACTTTCCAATTCTTTGAACCTGAGGTTCAATCCCCACTTTCTCGAAGACACCTACACTAGTTAACGATAAATGTGAATATTTAAATCTTTGTATCTTTCATATTCAGCTTTAGGACCTCCACTGACGAGAACAGGATTTGAGATTCAATTCAATTACATAAAAAGAAACAAAAGAGGGCGAGTAAAAGTTCAGTTCAACAAAAGCTGTCTCAATGAATGAAGGATTGTGCGCAGAGTGTATATAAGACTGCATATAATTCTCCATGATATAGAACATATAATTTCTATTTACTATTTTCTTATGCGAGAAACAGAGCCAAAGAAGAAACAATACTTACCTCCAAGAAAAGAAGCTTGAACAGTCAAACCATATAGAAAGGAATAGGCACTAGGCGGAGCATAGAGCTCGCTGCATGAACAGCCAAGATAATACTCCTTCAGTCCACATATGTTGATATACCCCACAATAAATTTCCCTGACAAAAGATGTGTTTGATCAGCTCTTAGAAAGCAAGTGAAAATCTAGAGAGCAAATGAACTTCCAACACTCTTAAAAGCAGTAGTAAAGATATGAAAGTTTGATATTTAGTAGAGAATGCAAGATCATTCAGGAGCTACCTGATTTCTTAAAATCCAATATATGCCTTCGAATTTCTTCAACCTTTCCCCACCCACAACTCAAAGGCTCAATGTGAAGGTAGACTCCAGCGATACGAGGATCATATGCAGCTTTCACCAAATTCTCAGAGATTTGGGGCAGGGAAAGCCCTGAAGTGAAACGGCTCTTCAGCTGATCAGAGATCTGAAAAATAGAGAATAAACAACAAGGCCAGTAAAGAGTTCAATTCTCAAAGAAACATCACTAACACATTGTACTATTTGTAGACCACCTGGCCACGCAGAGTCATAGTCAAGACGCTTCCTTTGCGAACACGCTGCCAAGGATAAGCAAAGAGCATCCGGAACTTGACTACAAAGCTCTCCCATGCGTTTCTATCCTCATACACCATTTCTCCTGTAGGATACTCCTCATCTCTTACCACTGGGGAAGCTCCATCCCGTGGCTGATCTTTCTCTAATTCAGCCGAGGAAGCAGGTGAATCGTCAAAGGCACGAGCCGAGAATCTCCGAGAACGAAGACGAGGAACGATATGGGATGATGAATGCGAATCCGAAGAGGTGAAACTGGAGTTCAGGAGGAGAGGTCTTCTGTATAAAGCCGTCGTCACGGAGACCAGTGACCTACTACTGCTAAAGACTACTTGAGGCGCCTGGAGAATTAGAAGCTTCGCCATTTTCTCTCTCTCTCCTGCAATTTTTCCCAGTGGAAGACGAAAAGAGAGAGATTGAAGAAGGTTTAGTTTCTTCCACGTAGTCGCTTCTTCACCGTGTGTGACTTTTGTGACTGGCAAAGTGTGGAGTTAACGGGCTCACAATGATTCTAAATCCATTTGGTTTTTATTTATTTCAAATCAAAGCCCAAGTTGAAACCGAATTTGTTTTTTTTTTTTTAATTCAGTTTCGGGTCCAATGTTTGATATAATCAAGTGAATAAAAAAATCGGATAAAATTTAATTTCAAATCGTTGATTTACTGTTTTGATAGACTCGTCGTACTTCCATATCTTTCTTTCTTACTCTCTTTCAATGAATGACTGCTAGAAAATATCTTCAACGTTCTTCTTCTTCTCATCTCTTTTGAGTTTCAGCGCGATTCGGTGCAAGAGCAGGTCAAACTGTTATCCCAAATTCGCTAACAATTCTCCAATTATCAAGACAAGGAATAGTTGGGATCACAATGGTACTCATTGAAATCGAGATTCATTACTTGCTCTTATGAAAACAAAACACACCATACAAATCACTTATATTAGAGTTGAGTTTAAAGTGCCTCATAATCTCGCATTTTGATACATAATCTCAGCGGCTTTAAAGTCAATACTTATCTTGCATGTATATTAGGATTAAGATGAACTATATTTCCAGAGAATATGAGCCAACTTATTATGACATAATTATATAAGATCTCATCGTTATCCAAATACATCAAAAACTAAGAATAAGATTTTGATACATATCACAAATAGAAATAGGAAAACAATCACGAATATGTATTCCAGAAACAAAAAGATAAATTAATTTTGAATCTAATACCAGAAAAGAAAACAAATACAAAGAAGAGCCAAACTAAAATCAATACAAATGGAGAAAAATAGATTGAAATTCATAATATAGATAACGAACATCCAGATTCTCTCAATCAGTTACAATTGAAAGACACGTTACAACAATCAAGCGATAGACGAAATCAAGTAGATACATCAATACATAGTTATCTTGTAATTCGAAAAAGACGATGAAAAAATGAATGACGACGGGGAAAAGAACGGCGAACGACGACGACGACGGAAAAGTAAAGAAAGCAAACAGAAAGCGGAGCGCATAAAAGAGAAAGAAAGTTTCCACTGGAATAAAAAAGAAAAAACTGTTAAAAAACATTTAGTTGCTTCTATGTCATCGTTGCTTCACCTTGTGTGATGGTCAAAGTCGTTACGTGGAGTAACAACTCACAATGATTTGCTAATCCATTTCGGTTTATACCGGTTTATTTGAATCAAAGCCCAAATACCGAAATTCAGTTTTAGATCCAATATTTGACAACCAAATGTTAAAAAATCAGATAAAATTCATTTTTTCAAATCGCTGGTTTACTGTCTAATATTCCTTTTGTCTCATAATATGATATTTTGGCTTTTATGCACAAAGATTAAGAAACTTACTTTATTCTAAAAAACATTTTTAATTATATAATTATAAAATCATATAACCAATTATTAAAAAGAATGTAAAATCTAATTGGTTGAATAGTTTTCAATAAAGTTAAAATTAATCTTAAAATCTCAAAACATTTTCTATTTTGAAAAAAAAAAACATAGAGTATTGTTTATACTCATCGTTTCTTTCTTTCTCTAGTTGGGTCATCTCTCTTAGTTATCGTCTTTCTTTCTCTAGTTCTATCATCTATCTTAGGCCTTATTTGATAAATATTTACATAAGCAACATACTTCTCTTATTATCTAATCAATAGTTTAAAAATATATTTTAAAAAATATGTACAAGATACTAATGTTTTCCAAATGTTCTTTGCTTGCTTAATGCTCTCAAATAAAAATAAAGTTTTTGGTAGAATATTTGAATATAAAATATATAAAAACTAAAAAAAATATTTTATTTTATTTAATAATATCAAAAAGTTATGTCTATATCTTTTTTTTTTGGGTTGACAATGGTCGTCAACCTCATTCATTTGATTGAGGTTCATAAAAGGCAACTACATGGATACAGAAACGAAAAGGCCCAAATTGTAACCCAAAATACATTTGTGAACACCACTAATAATTCTTGTTAAATATCTAAGCACACATCATCAAGTGTCCGTATATGAGTAAGAACATAATACGTGGCGAAAGGAAACATCTCGCAGGAGAAACCACCCGAGCTCATGACTACCGTCTTCAATTTCCATCGCCATCATCCATGGGCTCCATGATTTGAGCTTTCGTCTCCCATGATTCATGCCTTATGCCTTATTCCCTTGACTGCCCCTGTCTTCAAGGATATTCACGTTTTATGCTGGATGTGAAATCACCAAGGGCCTTCAATGATTTAGGATCAGTCGTCGTTGAAAGACTTGCTTAAAGCAAACTTCAACTTTTCTTAAACTGGACCAAATCATGAAGATAAACTTGCAAAACTTGAATCATTTATCTCTAGAGAATACTCTGCTCGAATTTTTACAAGCAAAGCTTGACTTCCCAAGAGAATAAAGATCAAGAATAACCAGCTATAAAGAGTTGAAACCCAGAAAAAAACAGTAGGGATATATGTAATAATAGAAGAGAGTAAAGCGATGAGGATTTATTTTACTAAAAAAAACAGAAATTGTAAAAAGCTATGAAGAACAGCTCTGATTTTGGTTTAGGACACAACAAAATATATATTAATTAAAATAAATCATATATCTAACCGGGTTAACTACTGTTTGTTTTTGTTATACAAATACAAGCTTTAACAAAATACAAGAAAAAACATTTTTATTCTCTATTTCAACATGTTTGCGAAACTATGAGGAGATTACTCCTAGAGCCGAGCAGCCAACTGGTTAGAAGTGTCTTATCGTTGGTCCAGAAGCTGAGCCTTGCGTCCATTTATTAGAACATAAGTAGTTCAGTGACTCTAGCAAAGAGACTAAAGAAGGCTTGCGAATCACATCGTCTGATTCAGCCACTTGACCATACAGTTCACCAAGCACCATGTTCTGTCTATCTTTTGGTAACATTATAATAAGTTGTGCCAATGACTTCATCAGATAGGGTAACCTGAACCCAAAAAAAAAGAAGGTTATGTATACAAAGAGAAAGAGAACACTAAAACCATGAGCCATTATCTAGTAGCTTAAGATGATGGAGACGGAATTTGATTACCATGATCAGACATTCCTTCCTTGGGTCGCATCGGTGTTAAATGTAATCTCAACAAGGCTATGAACAGAGTAAAATATAGCATGACTTCATGCAGGTAGACGCCGGGTCAAGGCTGGCAACGCCAGAAGCTAGACCTTCAAATGGTGTTATCTCAGGATAAACCTGAACCATGCATAACTAGTAATAAACAACAGAAAGAGAGCTACACTGCATCCAACTAGTAACTACTATTTCTTATGCGAGAAACAGAGCCAAAGAAGAAACAATACTTACCTCCAAGAAAAGAAGCTTGAACAGTCAAACCATATAGAAAGGAATAGGCACTAGGCGGAGCATAGAGCTCGCTGCATGAACAGCCAAGATAGTACTCCTTCAGTCCACATATGTTGATATACCCCACAATAAATTTCCCTGACAAAAGATGTGTTTGATCAGCTCTTAGAAAGCAAGTGAAAATCTAGAGAGCAAATGAACTTCCAACACTCTTAAAAGCAGTAGTAAAGATATGAAAGTTTAATATTTAGTAGAGAATGCAAGATCATTCAGGAGCTACCTGATTTCTTAAAATCCAATATATGCCTTCGAATTTCTTCAACCTTTCCCCACCCACAACTCAAAGGCTCAATGTGAAGGTAGACTCCAGCGATACGAGGATCATATGCAGCTTTCACCAAATTCTCAGAGATTTGGGGCAGGGAAAGCCCTGAAGTGAAACGGCTCTTCAGCTGATCAGAGATCTGAAAAATAGAGAATAAACAACAAGGCCAGTAAAGAGTTCAATTCTCAAAGAAACATCACTAACACATTGTACTATTTGTAGACCACCTGGCCACGCAGAGTCATAGTCAAGACGCTTCCTTTGCGAACACGCTGCCAAGGATAAGCAAAGAGCATCCGGAACTTGACTACAAAGCTCTCCCATGCGTTTCTATCCTCATACACCATTTCTCCTGTAGGATACTCCTCATCTCTTACCACTGGGGAAGCTCCATCCCGTGGCTGATCTTTCTCTAATTCAGCCGAGGAAGCAGGTGAATCGTCAAAGGCACGAGCCGAGAATCTCCGAGAACGAAGACGAGGAACGATATGGGATGATGAATGCGAATCCGAAGAGGTGAAACTGGAGTTCAGGAGGAGAGGTCTTCTGTATAAAGCCGTCGTCACGGAGACCAGTGACCTACTACTGCTAAAGACTACTTGAGGCGCCTGGAGAATTAGAAGCTTCGCCATTTTCTCTCTCTCTCCTGCAATTTTTCCCAGTGGAAGACGAAAAGAGAGAGATTGAAGAAGGTTTAGTTTCTTCCACGTAGTCGCTTCTTCACCGTGTGTGACTTTTGTGACTGGCAAAGTGTGGAGTTAACGGGCTCACAATGATTCTAAATACATTTGCTTTATATTTATTTCAATCAAAGCCCAAGTTGAAACCGAATTTGTTTTTTTTTTAATTCAGTTTCGGGTCCAATGTTTGATATAATCAAGTGAATAAAAAAATCGGATAAAATTTAATTTCAAATCGTTGATTTACTGTTTTGATAGACTCGTCGTACTTCCATATCTTTCTTTCTTACTCTCTTTAAAACAGAAAATATTACAAGCCCAAAGCTAGTGTTTTGAGACAAATGCCAAGTACAGTTCAAAAGGCCCTAGAAGCTCAAATAAGAACTCTCATGTTTTGAAGCCCATCAGAACTCCCTGGTCGTGAGTCGATGGCAGTTTAATGGAGTGGGAAAAGGACGAGTCGATGGTTACGAGGAAGGAGATGTCCCAGTGGTATCGGTCCAGCTCTGCATCATCTTCGAAGCTAGAGTAGGGTTTGATCTCCAGAAGCTCTGGATCTTATTTCTGATTTGACGGTCTAGCTGGGAGAAGATCGAGTCGACTGATCTGAAAGTGTTGCTGCGGTGGCGATCGTTTCTCTCTTTCCACAACCAGTACATAGTAGCTTGCCAAGAGAGAAGTGTAAGGAGGCGATATGGTTTCTGGATTGACAACATCTCCATTTGAGCGATCGTAATTCCCCAAGTTCTTTGCAGTCGAATTCGGCATCGAGAGGCTACCAATGTCCAGAGATCAAAGCTATAGGAGCAGTCAAAGTAAAGATGGTCTCTTGATTCACCAGTCAAGTTACAGAGAAGGCAAGTAGGAATGTCCATATCTTTCTTTCTTACTCTCTTTCCATGAATGACTACTACGGAAATATCTTCAACATTCTTCTTCTTCTTCCCATCTCTTTTGAGTTTCAGCGCAACTTGGTGCAAGAGCAGGTCAAACTGTGATCCCGAATTCGCTAACAATTCTCCAGTTATCAAGACAAGGAATAGTTGGGATCACAGTGGTACTCTTGACTAATTGTTGAGATCGAGATTCATTACTTGCTCCTATGAAAACAAAACACACCATACAGATCATTATATTAGAGTTGAGTTTAAAGAGCCTCATAATCTTGCATTTTGATACATAATCTCACCGGCTTTAAAGTAAACACTTATCTTGCATGTATATTAAAATTGAGATGTACTATATTCCAAGGGATATGTGCCAACCTATTATGAGATAATTATATAAGATCTCATGTTATCCTAATACATCAAGAACTGAGAATAAGATTTGGATACATGGTTAGGATACTCTTGTGATTCAAAACTAGGTGGTTGCTCCATAAATATTTCTTTATCAAGCTCACTATAGAGAAAAGCATTCTTCACATCTAACTACCATAATTTCCATCCAAAGCTTGCAGTTAAAGATAAGAGTGAGCGTACCGTAGTCATCTTTGCTACTGGACTGAAGGTCTCATCATAATCTTCTCCGTACTTCTGAACCCTTGAGCAACCAACCTTTGCTTTGTATCTATCAATGCACCCATCTGCTTTTCGCTTTAGTCGATACACCCATTTACAAGAAACAGGCTGAGCATCCTTGGGTTTCGGAACCAAATTCCAAGTTTCATTTTTCATGAGAGCATTAATCTCCTCCTTCATTGAGGTCATCCATTCCTCAACTCCTTTTGCTTCTTCATAAGATGATGGTTCATCTTCATCTAGAGGAGCTGCAAAGTAACAAGAGTAAGTGGTGACAAACCTTTCATCTCTGAACCGAGCGGGTTTGACAATGTTCCTTTTTGGTCGTTGATTGGCGACATAACCATGATCATGCTCCTCTTCTTCATCTTGGTCAACGCTCCCCCTTTCACCTTGAGCCTCCTTCTCAAAGTTTTCATTATCACTTGGAACTTGAATAATTTGTTCATCATTCTTAGAGGAACCTGAACCATCTTGCTCATCTAAGACTTGATGTGGTCCATAGTAGGATGAAACTTCATCAAAGATAACATCACGAGACACTGTGTATTTATGTGTCTCTGGATCCATACACCTCCAGCCCTTCCGTTGTTCATCGTAACCGACAAAGATACACTTCCTTGCCTTTGCTTCCAACTTTGTTCTTTGAGAGTCGAACACATGGACGTAACAGACTGATCCAAATATTCTGAGATGCTTCACCGTTGGCTTCTTCCCGTGAATCATCTCGTAAGGAGACTTCATGTTGTTTGGACTGAGTGGCATCCGATTGATGACATAAGCTGCACATCTCATGCCTTCTGCCCATAAGGCCTTAGGCAAATTCTTGTCAAGTAGCCAGCTTCTGCACGTCTCGGTTAGATGTCTAATCTTTGTTTCTGCTACTCCATTTTGTTGAGGTGTATACGGGCATGTATATTCTCTCTTAATACCATTCTTTTGGCAAAAAGAGAGGAACTCCTTTGACATAAATTCTCTTCCATTATCTGTCCTCAGAGTCTTTAGCTTTCGACCAAACTCTCCTTCCACGGTAACCTTGAATTCTTGAAATCTTTGAAATACTTCTGATTTTTCCTTCACAAAGTATACCCAAGTGTACCGTGAGAAATCATCTACGAACAACAACATGTAGCGAAACCCGGAATAGGAGGATGTTCTTGTTGGACCCATCAAATCACTATGGACCTTCTCCAATGGACCGCTGCATCTTGAGGTTGAATGATCAAATGGAAGTCTATGTGACTTTCCATATTGACAACCTTCACAAATTTTTCCTCCATCTTGAATCTTCAATTTTGGAAGCCCATGAACCAAATCTTTATTCACCATGACCTTAAGCTTGGTCATATTTATATGGCCAAGTCTGGCATGCCAGATGAAAGCATTTTCATTCGTACTCATCTTCTCCACATAGGTGTGTGAGGCCGATAAAACATATAAATCTTTGACGCGTGCTCCAGTGTGAACAACATCCGCCTTTAATTCTTTAATATTCCTTAAGAACTTAACGTCTCTTGGGCCAAATAGAACATAATTACCTGAGTTGACCGCATTCACCACCGAAAGAAGATTCTTCTTTACTCCAGGGACATAGTACACATTCTTGAGGGTGATCGGTTCTTCATCATCTCTTTTAATGACAACAGTCTCTTCCTTCTCAACTCGATGGATTGAATTATCAGCGGTAATAATGGCTTCTTTCCCGTCATGACGTTGAAGACTAGAAAATAACTTCTCATCTCCGGTAATATGATGGCTACAACCCGAGTCTACAATCCAATCATTTCTCAAGTTATTAGTTGTGGGTGTACCTGGATGTGTAGCCTCCACCATGAAACATTTCCCCTATTCTTCGTCTTCCGTATGACTTTTTGACTCCACCATATTTGTTTCCTTCAACTTGACTCGACAATCCCTTTTGAAATGTCCAAGCTTTCCACACCGGTAGCACTTGAACTTTTTCTTAACCATAGAAGATCTTTCACTTTCATCATTGTGTCTTGAACCTCCATCTTTGTTTTTCGCCTTGAAGCTTTGTTGCCTCCGAGCTACAAAGGCGCTTCCTGAGTCATCAGTGATTTTGACTCCTGACATTTGCATGGCTAATGACTCTTGCGAAGCTAGCAAATTTTCAAACTCTTCCAAGGAAGGTTGTGTAGCCCATCCTTGAATCGAAGTCACAAAAGGTGTATATTCAGGCCGTAGACCTCGAATGATAGACCGCTTCAACCGTGCTTCAGAAATTGACTCCTCCGGATTTAGAGTATTAATCTCAGAGCATAGGTTCTTTACCTTAATGAAGAACTCTGAAGACTCCCCCTGCTTTGCATTCGCAAAATCATTCTCTAATAATTGTAGCTTAGCCTCATTCTTCTTGTTGAACAATTGATCTAAAGCTTGCCAAATGGAACTAACGGAAGTACACCTTGAGACATGCTCAAATATACTTGAAGATATGGACCTCTTCAAAGCAAACTCCGCCTTGGCATTCTTCCGTGTCCACTCCTTTGTCGCTTCCAGGGTTGCAACATTCCCCCTTGGTGGTGTTGTGTTGTTACCACCGACGACGTCCCATAAGTCCTCACTCACCAGGTATGACTCCATGCATGACTTCCATAACCGGTATTTAGATTGGTTTAGGATTTCCATTCACAATCCAACAACACGACCCGTTGATTCCATACTTAGAATAGACCCAAGCTCTCTTTAAAAACCGATCTTGATGAGCACAAGATTAGCTTGGCTCTGATACCATGTAAAGAAACCACCCTTGATAGTGCTTAGCACTAGCCCAAGACCGTAATACCCGAGAACCCGAAAGAAACAAGAAAACTTCCAAGTATGAAGAATAATGTGGAAGAATTCTCAAAGAGATTTAGAGAACTTTGAGTAAAACACTCTTTCTTTAAGAAAACTTTCTTATACTTTACTTGTTCAACTTCTTGTGTTGTTACAAATGAAAGGATGAAAAGGTATTTATAGCCTTCTAAACTATGATAATTCTAGAAAGATTCTAGCACTTGAGCTTAATTTTAGGTTTAGTCCAATAAAAGTTTATTACCCATAATTAAGCATAACCCAAAATCAAAATCAAGTTCAACTTCAATACTCTTTGAGTTGTATGTGATCTCTTTTTGTTTGTCTTTTATCATATTGTGAGATTTTTAGGAACGAGGAAGAACAAGCCGTTGAGAGAATTGATGGAGATGGAGGAGTTCGAGTTCCATCACTGGTGGAGCTTACGGTTAATGTTTCCCACTTTTGAGTTTTGATTCATGATTTCACTTCCTCTGTTTCAGATCGTCGGTTTGGTTTTTGAAATCTCTTGATCTGATGTTTAGGTTGTTGGAAGTGTAAAAGGAGGAGATGAAGCTTTACAGGAGAGGATTCGTCATCCGGTTTGTCAGGTTTTGTAATTCTCAATTTTTTTTTGATAAATAAAACAATCCAAACCGAATTTGAGCATTTCAGTTTCAGTTTGTTTGATTTGTTTCTTTTATAAAAGATGTGGTCTTTTGTAGTGTTTGTTATATACTTATAGCTTTAAAGTTTTGGGTCTCTAATTTCAAAATTTGCATTTACACAACTATTGACCTCTAAAAGCATTAGAACCATACCGTCTGTTTCTTCTTTTTAACACTGAAACATTCAATAATAGAGCCCAACAGGCAACGTACAGGACAACCAAACGGTAATTCGAAAATGGAAAACAGATACTAAAAATGCTAGAGAAAACAAAACCGAAACAGGGGAGTGTTCCACAACGAGGTGTACGCTTACATTTTCTATTTTTATGTGTTTCAGGGACCAACTGAAAATGGGCAAATTGATGTTCAATTTCAGGATCTGCATAGCGCAAGAAGACGTTCGAGCAAGCCCGACTTCAGCTGGTCATCACTTTGTCTTCTAATGCTATGATAATTTCCAAGGTATTTCCTTTGCTTCAATCTGCGAGTCAACACATGTAGCGTAACATGAGTCAACCCTGGTATCATCCCGTTATCTAGAAAAGTTACTTTGTTTAATTTAAATTGATTGTGTATTTTTATCCTTACCTCACACTTTGGTATGTTGACGAGTTTTTCTTCCGTGAAATTCTTTTATTGATTCTTTCAATGGTGTTTGTATGTTATTGTTTACATTCGTTTCCTGCAGCTAATGATGGCCTTGACTGTTCACTTAGTGAACTGAAGAAAAAGAAGTCAGTGAGTGTTTTAACATTGTGCCTATTTGATTCTGGTGTTTTCATGAATATGTGTCTCACATTGTTTTTGTTTTTATGGGTAGGTTGAACCAAACTCATTGAATGAAGTAAGTCTCGCTGCTGTAGAAGATTTGGATGGTATTCTTATATTCCTTTCTCTGCTAATTAACTGTTTCTATTTTTTGTACTCAAGGCTCGTCATATATTTAACTTCCTTCACAAAGGTGACATTGCTGCTGTCAAACAATTTACGGTAACACCTGAACCCAAAAAAAAAGGGTTATGCATACAAAGAGAAAGAGAACACTAAAACCATGAGCCATTTTCTAGTAGCTAAAGATGATGGAGACGGAACTTACTTGAGAGTTTGGGATACACACTGGAGTATATAGAGAGACATGAGAGAGTTATATATATGTTAATTATGTAAATAAGGTTGGTTGACGCATGAGACACTGGGATTAGACGCAATATGAATCTGACTTGACTAAAAAAACTCTTTGGTTCGATCGTTCCAACTAATATGAGATCCATGAAACTATATATATATATATGGAAAAATAAATAAATTAAAATGTATTAATCTTCAGTCGATTTTCTCACTACGAAGAGGAACAAATCCCAAATGTCCTTTCCAAGAGTGAATAGCACCCTCGAGCCAGTCTCTAGCAGCCTCGACCGTCTCCTTGATGTGTTGTTCGACTTGTGACCCATGATCAGCAATATTTTCTTTATAACTCATCAAGCATTGTCTTTAACCAGTTTAGCTTGAAACCTGCTTCTGTTAGCTCGACCAGGTCGCTGCGAGCGTTGCTTAGCTCAGTCTCGGTCAAGCTATGTTGAGGCTTGTTCAGTGTCTCGACGAGAGCAAGGAGGACGTTCATGTATGTTGTCCTCAACAATTCGTTCTTTAGACGGAAATTATTTGTAAAGCCCCGGTGATTCAGGAAAAGCGAATTAACTGGTTCAACCTGCCAGCAAGAAAAAAAATATATATATATGTTTCATAACTCGAGATAGACAAAACATTGTTTGATTCCTAAGTCATCCTAGAAAGGATAACATATAAATCTCAAAACACAAAAAAAAATAGAAAATACCTGAGAATAATGAATCTGGAAACCATTAAATTCTATAATCTCATTCCAATCAACAACTTCAACTACTTTTACGATTTCGAGTTTTAGGATATGATTTTATTCGTCTCGAATTCAAGAGGCAGGGGCTCGTAGCAACCCCATCCCCTGGCCATATCGCAGACCTTATCGCAGAACAATTTGCACATTTCTGTATGTTATGGACAAAAACAGAAAAGACTGATTTAAAATTCACAACCAGATCTAGAAACAAAGACTAAGAAGTTATATGAAAATAATAGAGGTTTTGGGCCGAGGCCTAAAGCAGGAGTGAGTTCATTACCTTTTGTTCTGTATAACTCTTTGCCTGATTGATTCAGCATAACGAAGAAGAAACTAACTCGTATTATCAGTCCAGGTCTCAATGATTCAGGATTTGCAAGCCAGAGGAAGTGGTACACATATAACTTGTGATCTTCCTCTTTGGAATAAACATGAACAAACCCTGTTGGAAAAGAAGAAACATATTAAACCCTAAAAAGACGTTGAATCTTAAAAGATGAGTCAATAATAATAAGAAGAAAAAAAAAAAATTACCATTCCCAGCCGCCGTTTAAGAACTTTGGTGATTCTGTTCTCTTGTCAGACAAGTTATCTATCATAAATGTGAAACTCGTCTGATTTTGATCCTCCATTATTCTATTTCTTATTAGGATTTTGGAACTTTGACGACTAATTTCTATCACAAAACTTGTTTTTTTATACTTCGTCACCACCCGCCGTAAACAGCTTATTTTACCACAACAAATAATATTTATACAGCTTTTTTCGAGATCCTAATTCAAAAGAAATAAGGAAGCACTTTAAAAGAAACTTATAACTAATCACCTCTCTTCCTAATTTTGAGAGAAATAAAAGAAAATCATAGAAACAAAAAAAAATGATAAAAGATAAAGATTCCCAATATTTGAAGTAATTACCACATCTTGATCTCATCAATATATATATATATACATATTTATCATCTATTTGAATTTATTATATAATAAAACTTTGGGTTACAAAAAGGTGTCCATACTATTATTTGAGAAGTACAATATCAAGAAAACTTTTTTTTAATAACTAGTTTGAGAAATATTTGACAAAATTCATAAAATCTTTTTTTTTTTGGACAACAATTCATAAAATCTTAAATTTTAAATTCCTATTAGACGAAAATATTCATCTTTGCTATGTACATCACAAAAAAGATTTATTGTTTTCTTTATATAAGCACAATTATATTATTATGATCCTCACATTATATACCAGTTGTGTTTCAAATATTTAATTCTGAGAATCAATGCAGAAATCAAATGGGAAGCTTTTTACCTCCTTTGAGGGAACATAAACATAAGGAATGCCTGACTCTTAACACAAGATGGGAACATGAGTTATGACATCAATAGGAGATATATTCCAAACTCTGCTTACTACATGAAAACTTAGTTAACATATAGGAAAACTACATTTTTATTCTCTATATTACATGTTTGCTAAACTATGAGGAGATTCCTCCTAGAGCCGAGCAGCCAACTGGTTCGAAGTGTCTATAGTTGGTCCAGAACCTGAGCCTTGAGTCCGGTTATTAGAACACAAGTAGTTCAGTGACTGTAGCCAAGAGACTAAAGAAGGCTTGCGAATCACATCGTCTGATTCAGCCACTTGACCATACAGTTCACCAAGCACCATGTTCTGCTTTTCTTTTGGTAACACTATAATAAGCTGTGCTAATGACTTCATCAGATACGGCAACACCTGAACCAAAACAAAAAAGCAAATTATGTATACATGAGCCATTTTCTAGTAGCTTTAAGATGATGGAAACGAAGCTTACTTGTATATCAACCAAAGAGACGAGTCTCAGAAGCAAGTCAAGAATCTGATTACCAGGATCAGACTTTCTTCCTTGGGACTCATCGGTGTGAAACGTTGAAGCCTTCTCAACAAGGCTGTGGACAGAGTAAAATATAGCAGGACTTCCTGCAGGTAGATGCCGGGTCAAGGCTGCAACGCCTGAAGCCAAACCTTCAAATGGTGTGATCTCAGGATAAACCTGAACCATGCATAACTAGTGATTAATATATAATAAAAAAAAATACTTGCATTGCGTCCATTAGTCTGTTTGCTTAGGTACCTCCAAAGATCTTTCCATGTAATAGAAAACAAGGTCTTCTTTGAGTTGGTTTCTTTCGTCCTCCTCTTCCGACTCCTTTGCTGAAGAGAGAAACGCTACAAACAAAGTATGAGATGCTCGTGCCACTTTCCTGTTAGGATGTCCAATATATCTATAACCACATGATTGTTAAGGAATCTTAAAGATCAGAGTCATGGTTTAAACAAAACAGAGTAAAAGGATACAAAAACATGGTTGATGCAACAACTCTCCTGAAGGCAGAAGCAGATAACCTTCCAATGCAAGTTGGGATTACTCGAAGATAAAACAATATTCGAGATGTCTGTACATCATCTCTTGACCATTCATACTCTAACCTCTGCGTAAACAAGTCTGCAGAAGAAAAAAAAGAGATCTCAAATCTTACTAACGTGATATTGAAACTGCATACACAAATTGATTTCTCAAACCTTTTGGATTCGTCAAGCTACCATAGGCAGGGATGGACTCTACAAACGAAACACAAGTTGCATCATTCTCCTGGACGCATGAGATCACCTCTCTGATCGTCTCCATGTATTCAGGTAAACGAATATGCCTAAAATACTCTACACAGGAGAAAGAAACCAGTATCTTGACTGACGTCTCCATCTTTCTTTCTTCAGACACTGTTGGATTCGGCCACTGTTTCGTAACAGCTAGCGCGAAGACGACAACCATGAGGAAAGATGATTCTGCGATCTTCTCTATGTCTCCAAGCAATGTATCTTCTACACCACGAAGCAGTAGAGCGATCTGACGGTGCTGTAAGTAGAGGTTTTGACAGAAGTCCCAAATCATATTCTCCACAATGTATTTGTTCTCTTCATTTGCTTTTGCGTATTGATTGCAGAAAGCTCCGGTTATGGCCCCTGATTCCTTGAAGAGAACACCAGAAAGATGCTCCCTCACCCAAATGAGTCTTGGTCCAATAGGATCTTTGCAAAACGATTCATATATATTGCCCAGAGGAAACACCTGAGTTAACAATGCAGAAGCGAGGCACAGAAGCAGAGGAGGAGAGGGAGAAACAGTCCCACATCGAGCCAATGCTATAGCAAAGCACTTCAACAGAAGATCATCTCTCTGAGTGATTGAACCATTAGCAACTAAAAGTTGAGCTACAGCTTCTATACGTTTTTCCGCGGAGTTTCTAAGTTCAGAAACAACCTCAAGATTCTGTGAACCACCGCTGGATCCTGCCGCGGAAGCTCTGAGTACTCCGGCCGCGGCCATTAGGACAGTAAAAAGAGTGTAGTTCCCCTTAGACATCTCTAGTGCCTCGTTTGCAAAGAGAGACATCTTGTTTACATAATTAGACCTCAAGTAACCTGACACAACCCACTCGACCAAATGAAGAACCATCAGACCATGAGTGACACTACCATCTTTCAACCAAATGCTGCAGCCAAACAAGGAATCCAATAGCCTAACGTAATGAACATCAGACGAAGAGGATAAACCATACCCGATCCCCGCAAGCACTACAGGAACAAGCTCTTCCCGAGATCCCACCAGTGATCCCTCTCCTTCCAAAAGCCTACATAGCAACTCCAAGGTCAACACTTTCAACTCTCCCGACAGAGAATGCGCACTCGCAAAAGCACCAGCCACCAGAACGCTCTGTGCTACCAACACTGGCTGCAGATTACTCCTACCATCATCAACAACAACTCCACGAATAGCCTGAACGGCAGAACCAACAAGAGCCTGAGAGGGTCGAAAAGCTTTCCTAATCCACACATAGAGTAATCTCATAACAAGCGTGCAAGACTCATACGGAAGAGAGACATCTTTTAGAGATAGTATAGCGATAAGAAGCTTTGCTTGGGGATCAGCGACGTGGATAGTGGACTCAGAGCTAACCAAAGCTCTCAAAGCTTGAAGGTAACGTGTATCGAACCTCTGGCTTTGAAGAGACTCACGAATCTCGGACCATGCTTGAATAATAGACCTCGCAGATGGTGCTGCAGAGTTCTGCTTCACTAAAGGACTAGAGACGCTGCTTCCACTCACAACCCTTAACCATTCTTCGAGAAACACGCTACTGTTAGCGTTTCTCGCCATCTTGATACAGCTAAATTCACTAAGATATATGATGTGGGTTTGATTCAGAATTGAAAACCCAGAAAGAAAAATCGATGCTTTTGATGAACGGGGACGAGTGAAATTCAATATAATTGAATCAAATGAAAGTGTTACCAATAGGCAAGCCCAGTTATAAAAGCGACAGGGGTGAACAAGAGCTTCAATTATACGAAAACGTTCCAGAAAATTCTATTGATTATCAATGGCGCTTCCGCATAAATAAAGCGGATAAAGAAGCTGGAGGCGCTTTTGCTACGGAGCTAGCTTACGCCGATGTCTTTTCCCCTTCTGTTTGTCGATAAAGAAGAAGCTGCTGGAAAACTAGGGGTGGGCGAAACATCCGAACGAACCCAACCAATCCAAACCGAACCAAAATATATGTCTTATCTATTTGGTTTAAGATTTTATCAACCTAAATGGTTCGGTTTGGTTTGGCTTTAAACCGAACCAAACTGAAAAACTGAAATATTTTTTATTTGATTAATTAAATATACTATTAATATTAAAATTTAATATATTTAATCATAATTTTATACATTTTTTACTTTTAAATGAATAGAATAAGTAAAATAAAAGAATATGAATCTCATACATTAACATCAAAACGAAAAAATTATGTTATGATATTTATATTAGATTTAAAGATAATAATATAAAAATACTGAATTATATTTTGTACATATTTATTGTGATGTCTGGTTTTACGTTTAAATATAAAGTAAATGATGATAATATCAAATGATGCTTTGTTTATGTTTTTATAAATCATATTTTTGTAATTGAACTAGAACAAAGCTAAAAAAATCAACTCGGTTGAACTGAAAAATACAAACAAAACCAAATTAAACAAAACCAAACCCAAACCGAACATAAACCAAACCATACTAATTTGGGTTGACTTTGGTTCAAGTTTTCTTAAACCAAATAACACAAACCGAGTCCAAACCGAACCCGTAATTAAACCGAAATATCCACCCCTATAATTATTTGAATTGCTTGGTTTTAAATTTCATATCATTTTAATTCTTCAGTACTATCATTAGAGTTGATCAAACTAAAATCTGAATCCAAATTTTTTTTTATTAATCGATTCTAGTTTTATCATATGAACCAAAATCAAACCAAATGTTATAACACATCTTAGTGATTCATATATCAGTATCTTTAGTCTCAAAATGGTCAAACCCCAAAATAACTAAATCCAAACCAAATTATCATAACACTAGTTTTGCTATTGCTAAATGAGTGAGAAGTAAATGAGCTCATTTCCTCCTTGTCTACCTTCCTTGGACTAGAACGAGACAAGTTTGCACAAAATCTGGAAACGGTGAGTCGGTAACCAATTGAAGTCAATGCTTCACGTGGTCTTAAGTATCAATTTCCATATTCTTCTCAACGAGGTTAATTTATTTCCCCGTTAGTTAACTGCATTTATTAATTTACTGGATATTCAAGCACTCCTCTTATCGAACCAGTATAGTTGTCTATTGGTTCTAACTACTAACTAGTATTAATAGCGATAATAAATGTGTACATACTAGTATAGACATTTATTTTATAAAAACGTGTACATGCTCGTTTTGATCTAAACTATGATAATGATAGTATGTTTTATTAGTACAACCTAATCACAAATGCAATAAAAAGTTGAGAAAAAAAAAACTAAATATCATCTTTTACAACGAAAGTTAAAACAAATACTTCACATGACAAAGAAGAATAAATAATTCAATACATATGCTCCCCAAAGAAATATTAGCAGCTTTTTATGAATTAAATTATGTGCAGTATATCCTTTTTAGTGTTTATATCAATTCGAAAGAAACAAATTAATAAAGAAAATTTAAGTAAAATATATATAAGAAGACAATCAGTGGTGCAAGGGGTTTGGACCAGATGGGACGAGCCGTTTCTCAGCTCCATATCTTGGGTCGATCTCGGATCCTCCCAGCTGTGGAACATCTTGATGATCTTTTCGGTGAAGGTCTTTCATGAACGGTGTGAAGTCAAACTTACTTACCACGAAAGCTCTTCTTCCTGGTCGCAGCGAGCTAATAACCGGAGAAGGGTAAGGCTTTATGGAGGGCATGGAGCTGAGCCTAACAAAGAAACCTTCAGAGACCAACAGGAGAAGATAGATACACAGAAGAAACCATAAGGCGTGGGAGACTCTACTCGTGGCCATGGAGATTAATTAACGATCATATGACCATCGAAGATAGATAGGAAACAATATTGTGTTGACATATATATAGGGATAGAGGTAGAGAACCTATGAATTGGAGACAGCGTTTTCCAACTAAGAAACTTCCTTTCCGTTCAAGGAAGCAGAGAGGTTCATTAAATTTGACGTTCCTAATAAAGTCAAACCTCTCATCATAATATTAGTTTATTGGAATTTTCCTTTCCTCTTCTATGGAAAACTTACAAAATCAACGTCATAGATTATATGCATAAATATCAGATAATAGGAAAATCGCCAGTATGTCAAAACTCCAATAAACAAAAAATATTTTTATGGTTTAGAGTTTAGGATTTAGGATTTAGTGTTTAGGGTTTACCAAGGATTTAGGGTTTACCAATAGTTTAGGGTTTAGGGTTTAGGAGATAGGGTTTAGAGTTTAGGGTTTACCAAGGGTTTAGAGTTTAGGATTTAGGGTTTAGGGATTAGGATTTAGGATTTAGTGTTTTGCTGGCGACGTTAAAAATATTTTTTTTTTTAATTTTTTTTTCTGTAACAACTATATATATATATATTTTTAAACATAATATAACTTGAGTTTCCTTTACTAAAAGATATCTAATTTGAAATAATGAAATCCTATTGGCCGGTGAATCTAGAAGTTCATAATAACTCTTTTTAAAGTATACAATTTACCAATATGAATACTACAATTCAAATTCAAATATTTTGCAATAATGGTACTAATAATTAATTTATAATGTTCGGGTTACATGTTCCAAACTTATAATGTTATAGTCTCGAATTTGTATGGGAGCAACAAAGGAGAGTTTATAATGATAACTCTTTTAGTCGATAACGGACATTTAATTTATATCAGATTTGAATTAGGACGGTAATATATCAACATTGCTAATACACGAACCACTATACACTACTCGAGTATCGACGTATGTGTACATAAACTAGTTAATATTCCATATTATTAGGCGGCACACAAGTACCAAAATAATTAGTCTAATACTACTATTCAGCATGGGTTGACATCACCAAGTAACTTACACCGTCCGAAGACCAATCTTTGACATATACAAAAATTAAAATTGTACCATGGTGGGTAGACTTTTTGTAGGAGGCAAGAGCCATTATATTGGTTTGTTAATTATTTGAATATTAAGTAATTAGACTAACAAAAGGAGATTAGAATAAGCGTACGAAACTGAGTGACCAAGGAACTGGCTAGAAGAATAAGACCATATTGGCCGACATTCATATGTCACTAATATAAAAGACTAATCATTTCAATAGGACCTCATGAATTGGGAGTTGACCTGTCTAGCTCTCAAAAACGTATACTGTAGTTTTCAAAGAGTATTTTTTATTAGAAAATTATAATGTTTATTTAATTTGTTAAAGAGTTTTAAAGGATTATATTCATTCACGAGTTTTGATGTATTTTATATCAAAATAATAATTATTTCTATTTGAACGTGAACTTACAAAAATTATTTGAGAGTTAATAATATTGAATTTATATTTTAAAATGCTACTTAAAATTTCATATTATTAAAAATATTTGAAGTAAAAATTTTAAAAACTTTACTGTAAATTTATGATATTTTATAAATTTTTATTCAATGTAAAATTTTAAATCACATGATTTTATATAGAAACTAATTAAAATAAATTATTTAACTTTTCAAATATTATACTTAAAAATGTCTTACTATACAGTGTTATACACTGCTACAAAACGGAGTAAATAGTCTTTTGAAAAAAAAAACAAATTTCAGGCCCAGTTTTAAATTACTGCATCTAAGCCCAACAAAATATGGAATTCACATCGAGGGATGATATTAATCCACTATAAAATTAGATGCACATATTTATTAATTTTCAAACTTAGAGGAGTTTTCTATAAATTAAAGAAACTAACACAGCCTATACATATCAGAAACAAGGTTGCTCTCTCCGGCTAACGTCTCGACGGAAAAAAATAAACATGGCCAAGGCTCGTAAGCCGAAGAACGACGAAGCTCCTGGCGCGAAGCCGTCGGAGAACAGCGGAGCTAAAGTTCTCCACCAGAAGCTCTGCCTCTCTATCGACTTCAAAAAACGCCGAATCCACGGGTACGTTTCCCTCCCTCTCTCGCCTTCTAATTCTCCACCATAGAACCGAGCTCGCGAATGCGATTCGGTAGCTGCTTAATGCGATTCGCGATGAGTAAACCCTAATTAGAGAAAGAATTTGAATTTTCGCATCGTTTCTTGTAGCTACACGGAGTTAGAAGTGAGCGTGCCTGATATTGGGATTGTGGGGCTACACGCGGAGAACTTGGTGATAGAGAGTGTGTTGGTGGATGGGGAGCCTACTGTGTTTGAGTATTATCCTCACCATGGGAACCCTGAGCCCGAGAGTAACTGGAGCTCGGTCTCAGACCCTGCTTCAGCTGCTGATGCCGCGGCTATGGATTATGTTGGGGTTCTTAAGAAGGAAGACACAGCGAATTTACTGATTAACTGTTGCAAGCCCTCCTCTAAGGATTTATCTGAGCAGCTGGATAACGTGGCTTTAGAAAATGGTTCACAGTCCTCCGGGGAGGCTAAACAGGTTCGTATGTATTACATATCTGAAACCGATGGTTGTTTGACTACTACACTTTAGGTAGTTAGAAATTGTATTCACCTTTATTGTGTTTGTGGACCAAAGATAACACATACTGTGCTATCCTTTATCGCACTTGGTCATTGCTAAATAAGGCTTTATCATATTGGTATGGGACACGGAAACACTAATGCAGTTGACATTGTAGCTATGAATGGTTTAATTCCTGATTCATAAGTTATGCTATGGGTTACAAGTGAGAGCTTTCTTTCCTTTGGTTAACTATCAATGTATGCTTCATCTAATGCAGAATGTTAAGTTGATTCGGATTAATTACTGGATAGAGAAAACGGAGTCTGGAATTCATTTTGATGAGAACATCGTACATACTGATAACCAAATGAGACGCGCCCGCTGTTGGTTTCCTTGCAAAGACGATGAGTATAATCGTTGCAGGTATTCGTTTTAAAAAATTAACACTGTCCTTGTCTCTTGAGAACACGAGTGGGTATATCTACTTGTTTACCGTTATTCATGTGTTATATTTTGGTGGATGCAGTTTCAATTTGGAATTCACTGTTCCACACAACTATGTAGCTGTCAGTGTTGGGAAATTACTTTACCAGGTAAGCTGCTATTTCTTTCATAGGTAAAGGGAGTAGAGGAGTTACGAGATTCTCTGTGCAAGACAGAATCCATTATAGGTTCTTGAATATACTTGTTGAATGAAAAAACTTAGAAGAAAGCGGTGGTTCGCATGACTTATAAACGTTATCATAAAAATGTGTGCTCAAATTTGGTTTACATGCCTATACTCAATCTTATCACTGCTTTTCCAAGAAGCTAAGGAGGGTGTTTTGCTTAAAACTTCACATATCTCAGGTTATGAGCAAAGAAGATACTACCCAAAAAACGTATGTTTACGAACTAGCCATTCCTATTGCTCCGCGGTGGGTGTCTTTAGTGGCGGGACCACTGGAAGTCCTTCCAGATCAGACCAACTTTCTCATATCTAACTTGTGTTTGCCACATGATCTCTCGAGGCTTCGTAATACAATGGAGTTTTTCCATGAAGCTTACAGGTCGGTAGATTTGCATCCTGGCGACTTGTTAACTGAATCTAATAATTTTTCTCATTCTACTGGACGGTCAACTTCTGCAGCTATTATGAAGATTATTTAAGTGCGAAATTTCCATTTGGATTCTACAAGCAAGTCTTTTTACCTCCTGAAGTCGTTGTTTGCTCTTCGACGTTGGGAGCTTCCTTGAGTGTTTTCAGCTCGCACGTGCTATATGATGAGAGGGTTATTGATCAGGTATTGGATCCTCGTAATTTAGCTTGTGTTTAGATGTACGTTATGCTGTATATATGCCAATATATTAAATAAAAGGCACATCAGGATATAATTGGCATGGTACTTTTTTTGGTACAAAGCACGTATTTGAGCAAGTTTTTATTTCTGCATCATCTATTATGAATGTGCAATTTGAATTTCTCTGTTACTTCCATTTTATTAGAACATAGCTTCTAGTGTAGAGGTTTCACTTATATTTGTTGTACTGGAAGTGTTTTTTCTTTCGCGTCGTTTTGTCATCTTATTAGTCCCTTTATGCACGAATCTGATTGAGCTTCAATTGTCTTTGCAGATAATAGATACACGTATTAAACTTGCTTCTGCCTTAGCAAAGCAGTGGTTTGGATTTTATATTGTTCCTGAGTCACCAAATGATGGTAGGCTTGTGACATTTTTTGACACTTTCTTTGTGTTGTTATATCAGCTTCTTATGAAAGCATAATCTTGTGATTGATTATTATCCATGTTGTTATAACAGATTGGCTCCTCGATGGCCTTGCTGGTTTCTTGACCGATATGTTTATCAAGCAGTTCTTGGGAAATAATGAAGCTCGATACCGAAGATACAAGGTTTAACTTACTACTCAAGCTATTCTTCCCTAGATGCGTCTGTAGCTGCTTTTGAACAAAACCACTAATCTCTTATCTAGACTCTCATAATTTTGGATGCAAATGCAGGCAAATTCTGCAGTCTGTAAAGCTGATGATAGTGGTGCAATGTGCTTGAGCGCATCTTCTTCTTGCAAGGACCTATTTGGAACTCACTCTATTGGGATGCATGGGAAGATACGATCATGGAAATCAGTAAGCAATCTTTTCTTTTCTTGTTTATTATTCCCTGCTCTAAAATTTGTGTTGGCGTGTATGAGTTGGTGGGATAAGTTTTCATGATCTTGCATGTGTTTGTATGCTATGGAGGATAATTCCTCACTGACTTAATTTTGAAGGGAGCCGTCCTTCAGATGTTGGAGAAGCAAATGGGCTCGGAATCCTTTCGCAAAGTATGGACATGGTTTAATCTTTTTTCAGGCAAATACCTTTGTTAGGGTTACTTGCCTACGTGATTTATAAATCTTCTTTTTCTCTATGATTTACAGATTTTACAGAAAATTATATCTCGAGCCAAGGATCCATCTAATGCTATACGGTCCCTTAGCACGAAGGAGGTAACATGACTATTTATCCAGATTAGCTATGTTTGTTTGTTACAAGTTAGGTTAGGAAACTTTTAATTAGTAAAAAAAATATAGAAGTATAAAGCATTTTGAACTATCAGTGTAAAGTAAATCTGCAAATATACTTGTGCTATGTGCGGTTCTAAGCTAATCATCTAGTGCTATCTAAGAACACACTAAAAGGGATGAACGAAGTCATGGACTTCCTCTCCGGGAGCTTTGCTTAAATATATATTTTCTCGCTCCTGGAACATATTCTTTGTTTTTTTTACTGAAATGGATCTGTCTCTCAGCTGTGACTTGGTATCCTTCTCAATTAAGTCGTATATATGGCACTCAACCAGAACTTGATATGTCCTTTTAACCGTATAACTTGGTTCAGCAACTCATAAGTCATAAGTATGCTAATAGTAAACATCTCCTCGATTTCTTCTCTATCTCTCTTCTTGGTTCACTGGTTATCTTTCAGCACGGATACTCTTACTCAGTTTCTAATATGTGTGTCTCTCTACCACTTTTGAGCTGCAGTTCCGGCAATTTTCTAATAAGATTGGAAATCTTGAGCGTCCATTTCTTAAAGAATTTTTTCAGCGATGGGTTGCATCTTGTGGTTGTCCCGTGCTAAGGTATGTTTTTGGTATTATGTGTTTCTTTCTTCTTAACTTAATTCTTTGGATAACTGGATCTTCGTTAAATCTTATCTCAATTTTGTAACTTGGTGCTTTAATATACCAGGATTGGTTTGTCCTACAACAAAAGGAAAAACATTGTTGAAATGGCTGCCCTGCGTGAATGTACGGCTTCGCTCGATGCAAGGTTATCAGTTGGCGCTACTGATTCCGAAAACCGAGATGTGGATGTTGGCTGGCCCGGTATCATGAGCATAAGGGTTTATGAACTTGATGGAATGTCCGATCATCCAAAGTTGCCTATGGCTGGAGACAGATGGCAGCTACTGGAATTACCATGTCATTCTAAACTTGCTGCTAAACGCTATCAAAAACCAAAGAAGGGAGGGAAACCTGATGGGGCTGACGAGAATGTTGATACTGTAGCACCGTTAGACAATAAAACGAGGTGGGTTGCTGTGATATACTATTATCTGCATTCCTGGTGTATTTACATCCCTTTGACCAACACAAGAAAATAAACTGAGAGATTGAATCTTTCTCTGTAGCATCGAATCTCCCTTGGCTTGGATTAAAGCTGACCCTGAGATGGAATATATTGCTGAGGTTCACCTTCACCAGCCGCTACAAATGTGGGTAAGAAATCCGCTCGGACATTTCTTGAACATCTGTTGTGTACATCACGGTTGACTTTGGCTTCCACTTTCTGCATGGTTCATTCATGGAAAGAAAGCTCATGGACTATGCCGCTTAGATATTGTATTACTGGGTCCTTCTGTCTTTGTGTGTCTTGACTGTAAATTGTAGCCATCTGAAGGTCCATCACTTACTGTTGAACATCTGTGACTGTGGATCAGGTCAATCAATTAGAGAAGGATGGAGATGTTGTTGGTCAGGCCCAAGCAATTGCGTCACTGGAAGCTTTAAAACAGCACTCATTTTCCGTTGTGAATGCACTCAATAATATTCTCACAGATTCCAAGGTTTTATCCGTTTCTTATGCACTTGTTTCTAAAACCAGCTTGAAGATGAAGTTCATTACTCCAAGAAAGTATTGTGACATGTAGGTCTTCTGGAGAATACGGATTGGGGCAGCTTTTGCATTGGCTAAAACGGCATCAGAGGTACGATATAAATGGTTTTCATCTGATTTCAATTGTCTAGAGGTATGATAGTCAAATTTCGAACTTGTTGATGTAGAAAGTTACTTTGAGATTGTGAAAAGTGCATAGCATGAAGAATAGCAAACGGTGTTGCTTTCATGATTTCTATGTTTACCAGTTTTATATGTTTCTCTTATAAAATTCGCATGAGTCTGTATGTCTCCGTTTGAACTGCACAGCATGCCATCTTTCAAACTATTTTTGTGTACTGCATCTTCTAGTCACCTGCTACTTTCTGTGTCCTTTGAAACAAGTCTTGCTACAATGATTGATTTAGGCTCATTTCTATTTCTAGCAGGAGAATGACTGGGCGGGTTTGCAACATCTGATAAAATTTTATAAAAGTAGAAGATTTGATGCAGAGATCGGACTCCCCAAGTGAGATTGGGCTTTATAATATTTAGACTTCTCTTTGTTAACCAGTGGAAGATTTCTCATGAAACTTATTATTTCCTTTCAGGCCGAACGATTTTCGTGATTTCCCAGAATATTTTGTTCTTGAGGTAATGAATTGAGGTAGGGTATGAGCTTGATTTGATGTCACTCATTGAACTCGGCTGTTAGCGGGAGATGCTATTATATATCATTTTGATATGACAGAAACTGTTACTGCTCTTGCTTAGTATAGAAATTGGGTACTTCCTGAAACATATTAGTATTAGGCCTTTTATTGCTGTGTAATGGTGAAATAGCAAAACAATGAATGTTCAGCCAACAAAGAACATAATAGAAAGTAATGAGCATTAGGACCTACATCCAGAAGCTCCTTTCGTGTAGAACTTTTTCGGGATAATTTGTATGGCAGAGGGGTGTGATTCCTAGTTTCTCCCTTCTTAGACTACTTTTCTCTTGGGGGTATCCATGGTTATTTACCGTGATACCGTTGTTTTTGACAGTTACTTTTCTGTCGGTTAGTCAGTGGCTTTCTTCTATTGAACTTTGAACTTGTTATAATATGTCTCAGTAGGGACGTCTGGATTGGATCTCCTTAGTCTTTTTATTATTTTGTTGCAGTAGTATTAGCATATTCTCTCTTTGAATGTACTTATCTAACATTGCTACGTCTTAGGCTATTCCACATGCCATTGCAATGGTTAGGAGTGCTGATGGGAAAAGCCCACGAGAAGCTGTTGAATTTATCTTACAGCTACTAAAGGTATATACATCTTCATAGATTGATTCTACATGGAGTATGATAACTAAGGGTAAAGTTTGAGCCTTCAAGTAAAAGCTGTGGTAGTCTAGTCTATTTGATCATACCTCTGATTTCGCCATTTTTTCCTTTTCCATTTTTGTAGTACAATGACAACAGTGGAAATCCTTATTCTGATGTATTCTGGCTTGCTGTTCTTGTTCAGTCAATTGGTGATCTTGAATTCGGTCAACAGGTGTGTGATTGTTATCTTGAAAAGGCTACTCTACAATTTACCTGCAGTAGTATAATAACTGTAGTGTTTATAGAGCTTTATTGGTTCATATAACTTTATGGATGTCTCATACTTTTATTATCCGGAAAGACTCGGTCTTGGAGGATGACAGAGGTTATGAGAAAAACTGAATCACCAGTTCATTGAGTTCGTTTGCAAAGATGTCAATGCAGAACTTTAATATATTAGCGTGATACATGTTTTGCTTGCTCAGTACTTCTTGTTTCTTTGTTTCTCTGGCAGAGTCTAACGTTTTTGGCCCCTCTTCTGAAGCGCATTGACAGACTCTTGCAGTTTGACAGGTAACATCTCGTTTAATGTTTATGGTTTGATAGATTTTAACAGATTGAGTTACTTAGAGCATGTTTTTACTAGGCTGATGCCAAGCTACAGTGGCGTTTTGACAATTAGCTGCATCCGAACGTTGGCACAGACTGCTCTTAAGCTTTCTGACTCCATCAGTTTCGTAAGTTTTTTCCTTACATTTTTTTCTCCAAGTGCTTTATATAACATAGATACCATCGTTGTTAAGGGTTGCTTACTGACTTCAGGAATACATCTGTAAACTTTTGGAACCTTTCCGTAAACCGGATACTATATTGCAAGTACGCATAGAAGCAAGTAGGGCACTACTTGACATCGAGTATGAATCCAAAGGCATAAGCTCTGCACTCTCGTTGTTTATGAAATACGTGGTAGAAGAGTCATCTTTAAGAGGTTGGTTATATTCTCTTGCTCAAACTTAGCAGCGTGCTGGTTCCAGTAGAGTTTTCCGATTTATATACTTGCTGCTTGGTTACAGGCCAGGTTAAATTGTGCGTACACACAATGCGGTTATGTCAAATAGCAGTTGGATGTGACTCAGATGATTGTGTTGACACTGTTAGTCTTCTGGATTTGCTGCATCTTTTCAAGAGCCATGTAGTATTCAACAATGAATTTCTTCGTCACCACTTATTCTGCATTTTTCAAATCCTCGCTGGAAGGTGTGTGTCCTTTACATTCATTCCTGCCAGATTATTTTAATACTTGTTTACATGTGCATTTGTTTCCTTATTCATTACAGTAGCGTCTAAGTTTTTATAGCTCGGTCGTTCTTGAGCTAAAGAGTTTTATTTACGGAGAAGGCGTCCAGTGAGTAGTTTTTTCCCACTTATGACAAGTAGTGCGGAGTCGTATTAGATTATTTAACAAATTTTCTCAAGCTATGAAATTTTTTAATCTGATACATCCTCTCTGGGTACTTTTGCTTCTTTAAGTGAACCTTGTTTGGAATTTTTCTGTCTTCTGCTTATTACCATATTTGACATTCTGAACATAATATATTATCTCATTTTCAGACCGCCAACGTTGTTTGGAGTGCCCAAAGAAAAACCTTTGCAACTTGTTGATGTAGAGGGCTGCATTGAGCCGCAGAATGTATTTTCAGTTCCAGGAGCAGAGCCAGGGGAGCCTTCACTTTTGGCACTTGAAAATGCCAATGGAAAATCACTGGATGCTGCTCCTTTTGGTGCTCCGGTAAGATCGGAGGAAATGTTCATGCCTACTGCTCCTGAGATGAAATTTTCAGAACCTGTTGCAGCATCACTTCATGAAACAGAGCACCTTGAACCTCACATGGAAGATCAAAACCAACCTTTACCTGAAAATCCCATTGTTCACGAGATTCCATCTGATGGTGAAGCTCCAACGGAAGAATTAGCCAAAGCGGAAGAAAATCTTCCAACAGAGGAACCTCAAAAAGAACCGGATGTAGTGCCTGTTGCTCAAGAGATGAAGACTGTTATACGGATAAAGGTCAGACCATCTGGTGCAACCAGCAGAGGCGAAGGATCAGCACGAACGGTGGAAAGATCCCAAGGGATTGTGGTACGCCGTGATATAGAACGAAGACAAACTAGTTCAGCTTCTGTAGACGCTCCACAGAGAGTCTCAGCTGATGCTCACATGGAGGAAGTAAACTCGTGTCATGATGTTGGATCTCGAATGACCGCAAGTATCGGCAGTGTAAAATTACCAACCGAAGGTGATACTTCTGGGAAAGAACTGCAGTGCACTGCTGAATCTGGGAAAACTTCCACAAGCCAGAAAGCAGAAAATGATAACCAAGAAGTCGCAGCACCGAGCTTGTTGCCACAAGACAATAGCATAGGAAACGAGGCGCAGCAGAAATACGGTAGCCTTCAGACACTCTCGGTTGGTAAAGAAAGCGAAAAGAAGAAAGACAAGGAACATAAGAAAGAGAAGAAGAGAAAAAGAGAAGACCCGGTTTACCTAGAAAAGAAACGGTTAAAGAAAGAGAAGAAACAAAAGGAGAAAGAGATGTCAAAGCTTTTGACCAGCTCGTCTGATCCAGCTACAATAAAGATAGAGACAATCCCGGAGGCTAAACCAGAGGGACCAAGTGACAAGCCAAAGGCAGAGCCATCAGCAGCACCAGCAGAAGCTCGTCCATCTACCAAGATACGAATCAAGCTGAAAAGCAAAGCGTTCAACAACCCCTAAGGCTTCTGACTGATTCGAGCCAGGTCTTTTTTTTCTCTAATCCAAATCTGCCGCTCGTTTGTCACTGTGGTGGGTCTTTGTTATCTGATTAATGCATAGTTTCGATGTGTATGGCTTGTAAGCGACAAGCTTTGTTGTTGCAAAGTGTGATATGTCAAATGTGAACTAGTAACTTAAATGAGTAGTCGATATGACTTGTTTACAGGTATTTTTAACGAGGTTTTGGATTAACAAACAGAAATTTTGACTTTGTTGCTTTATACTCAAATAAAGCCACTTGGTCCATTAGTAATTAAATTGAATGGGCACTTGTCTCAGATATAACGTTAGTTCGTAAAACTCACATGGAAAGCATCTCAACTCTGGACCAAAGCGCTCATTGAAGCATTATCCATTATTTAGAGTGAGATTTTATTATTAATACAAAAAGTAGATATTTTGGTTGTTGTTAGGCAATTTGTAGATATTTTATGTGAAAAGACAAAATTAAAATATTGAGCAGCAACCGAACTCCACCCAAAAAAAAAAAAAAAACAGTTACAATATTTGTGAGCTGAATTACAAACTTGTAGTATATGATGACGTGTATCTATATTTCTGATGCTAACGCGTTCCTTATCCTAAACATTTAAAAAATATCACTAATTTTTTTTGAAATCCTTACAACATTTTAGAACCCACCAAATCTTAAATCTAAAATGACTTTTCTTAAAAAATCTAAACCCTAACTTTTAGGGAAAAAATAAGGTCAAATTAATATTATTTTATATTCTTGGTTACGAGTGAGAATAGAGAGAGAAGGGGGCAGGAGAGTAGAAAGGGTCACTTGTGCAATTGAAAAACGTTGCAGCAATTCATTTCTTAAACTAAAAGCGTCTTCTCTAACCAATCGTCATTTACTGAGATCACACAGAGAGAGCGAAGGATTAGGAGAGAATGGAGGTTCAGTTTCGGTAGAGAGAAACTTTTTGAAAGACGACGATGAACTGTCGGAGAATGTTAAAGTCCGTACAAGCCTTGTCGGCTCACAGCTTCCTCTTCTGCTTCACCCTCGTTTTGGTCCTCAAACTCGACCACACCGTCTCTCACTCGTGGTGGTTAGTCTCTCCCTCTTCCATTTTTCGAATCTTAAATTGTATTCTTATTCGTTGGGTTTTCGATTGATTGAGGCAAGTCTCTTCAGTTTCGAATCCAGAGCTGCTTGGCTGTGTCGCAAACTCAAATAAACACAAAAGAGGGCGTTTTCTGTTCTTAGTGTATTTTGAGAACTTTTAGGTTTTACTCACGTGTGCATCTTCTTAGCTGTGGAGACGAATTCTTTTATGAGATCATCCAAAATTTGAGTAATAATAATGGAATAGTTTCCACTTAAATAGGAATCTTACTTCTTTTGGAAACTTGTTTGATTTTTTTTTTTTTTTTTTTTTTACAAATTGAGAAATGATCTTTGTTTAGATCATTTTTCGATTTGTGCATGTCATCGTTGCGAAGATATCATGCTAATCTTCTTTGTATCGTTCCAATTTACATAAGTTTTGATTATATGTAAATCTTTTATTATTTGTAATCATATATTGTGGGTACAATTCTTATAAGGTTTTATGACAAGGAAACCTGACAGATTGTGTCACGTGCTCATGTACCAAAGTACTGTATTATGTTTATTTGATGACTGTAATGAAGATTGGCGGTGGAAATGATGTCATCTAGAAAGATTATGTCGTAGGGAGTTTAAATATTCGGGTTAAGAGCATATGGTTTTGTCTTCTTCTTTGTGTGTTTTGTTTCCTTATCCATTTCTTGGTATTGGTTACATTCATACAGAAGAAACATCACAAATATAATCTGTTCCACTGTTTCGGTTATGCAGGGTTGTGTGTCTACCTCTGTGGGCTTTCCATGCTGTTGTTTCTAGGGGAAGATTCTCTCTTCCTGCTCCTATCGCTCCTCGTAACCGTCATGTATGTCTCTTCTTCCCATTGGTATCTAATCAGGCTAACCTTCTGATGACATCTGATGATTCCCTTTTTTCTGTGTGGTGTACAGTGGGCTCCATGTCATGCTATTGTCGCAACGCCTTTGCTTGTAGCTTTCGAGTTGCTACTCTGTGTATACCTCGAGAGTGCGCATGGTATATATAACCACGGCTTGCTTACTCACAGTTTCGTCCTGGTTTAATTTAATTTAATTTTGAGCTATTGTATTTGAGGTGCAGCTCGTTGGCCACCGGCTGTGAGCTTGAAGATTGTTTTCCTCCCTTTATTGGCGTTCGAAGTGACTATACTTGTGGACAATGCCAGGTAAGATTGTATCAGTTGTTTATACATTGTGCGTGATAAATGAAAGTGGACTTTTATTGTAACTGTTTCTTTAGTGGGAAGAGCTTTTTATCTGCTATTATCTACTAAGTTCCTAATTAACTCACGTTTTTGTCTTCAGAATGTGTCGAGCGCTGATGCCTGGGGATGAAGAGAGCATAAATGATGAAGCAATATGGGAAGCACTTCCTGTGAGTCATACTACATTTGTTGGTTTAAGGCCTAACTTGAGCTTCTTGTTCAAAGACTAGATTCAAAATAAACTTTTCTGATGCTTTTTTTCTTTCCTGTCTGCAGTATTTCTGGGTTGCAATTTCCATGGTGTTCTTTTTAGCTGCTACAGTCTTCACCCTCCTAAAGCTGTCCGGTAATAATCTGCCACTGGAATATTTGCTAGAGTTTCAAGTAACTTAGTCTAAAGACAAGTATGGGCTTTATATTTTACGGAATTCACAGCCATCTTTATAGCAAGATGTTGTTATCTGTTTAATGGTAACTTCTGTTGGACAAATTCTCCAGAAAGGAAAACCATGTGGATACTGTCATTTCTATACATATCTAAATCTTATCTTATATAAACCATGTCCACGATGGGTTGTTGTGTTCCCATTATGTCTTAATTTTTTCTTATTGTACTAAAATCAGGTGATGTAGCTGCTCTTGGCTGGTGGGATTTATTCATTAACTTCGGGTATGCACTTTCTCTGTTAAAGATGTATTTCTCCTAATGCCATTGATGGAGTTGCTCATGAAGGTATTCAATGTGTTTGTACGTTCTGACTGCAGAATTGCAGAGTGCTTTGCTTTTCTTGTTTGTACAAAATGGTCCAATCCAGTTATCCACAGAGGCTCACCTGTCAGAGAACCCGGATCATCTTACACCACTACTAGATATGTTGTTTCAAACCGTGGCCTTTCAGATTTTTCAGAAGACGACATGCACCAAGATGGAACGTGTGGCCTGCAAGATATCGGTGGTCATATAATGAAAATCCCCCTTATTATATTTCAAGTGGTGCTTTGCATGCATCTCGAGGTACACACAACTTTTCTCCCGACAATTCTTGTGTTTGGGACATTACCAATGGTTTGAACTTTCAGGGGACTCCTGAAGCTGCTAAGTATATACCTGTCCCTGTCCTGTTTTCTCCACTCTTCTTACTGCAAGGCGTTGGTATTCTATTTGCTGGTTCTAAATTAGTAGAGAAGTTTGTTCTATTGCTGCGGGGCGACGATGATACAGGATTGTATTTTAGAATTTCATCCAGAGCGCATGATTGCTTGGGTTTCTTGCACCATGGATCCAGGTGATAAGCATGTTTTTTTTTTGCTTATCAGTTTTAATGCACAAAACTCATGGAGGCTATTTGCTGCCACTGAGTTACTCTTAACAAATATCAAGTTGATGACTAGCGTTTGATCCTCTACGTGCTCAGGCTGCTAGGTTGGTGGTCAATTGATGAAGGAAGTCAGGAGGAGCAAGCTCGGATATACTTTGATCAAGAGTCAGGGTTAGTACAATTCAACCAACTACATCTTCTAAAGAAAAAATGTTTTTATCTAATCTGTTGAAGATTTTCATGAATAAATGTGTGCAGTTACAGTACCTTCTGTGGTCATCCGCCTGAAATAGTCAAGAAAATGCCAAAGAAAGATCTTGCTGAGGAGGTATCTCTACTTTTTCAATTACTTGCATATATGTTGATGTTTCCTCTTTTTGTTAAGTCCTTTGTCCTCGGGTATCATTTATTTCTCAGTGCTCTTCACCTTTACTTCATCTGATCAGGTGTGGAGACTTCAAGCAGCACTTGGTGAACAAACAGAAATCACAAAGTTCAGTCAGCAGGAATATGAGAGACTGCAAAATGTAATGCTCTCTTCTTCTCACTCTAAAGGGGTTTAGCTTTCACAATCGTTCTACTTTGGTGTTTGCTTATTTATCCCTTGGACATGTTCCACTCTTTTCTGTGTTCCAGGAGAAAGTTCTGTGTAGGGTTTGTTTCGAAAGAGAGATCAGTGTGGTATTGCTTCCATGCAGACACCGTGTTCTCTGCAGGTATTTATACTGGAAAAAAAAAACCTGAGCTTAAAAGTATCATCATTTGCATTCTACCAAGTGCGATTGCATATTTTTATGAGAGCATACCTGCTTGATTTCAGCGCTCATGTGTGTTTTGGTGCCATGTTTTGTTGCAGAAACTGCTCAGAGAAGTGTAAAAAATGTCCCTTCTGCCGTGTAACCATCGAAGAGCGGCTCCCCGTATATGATGTTTAACGTCTAACATAACCCCCTCTTCGATAAGTGTATATATAAATCTGAGTTTTTCTTATTGTGCTTACTTTAGTGTATTTTTTTATGCTACAAGAAACGTACTGCTTTTAATGAAGGAAACTAAATATAGTATTAATGAAAATAACTTTACGTAACCATATGAATATTTTTTGGAAAACTATCTAATAATGTCAAAGAGATGTATTTTTTTTTGCCGAAAGATGTGTTTATAAGAAGCTCCATGTTCTTCATACGTTTCAAGTACACAAAAGAAAAAGACTCAAACCAGAGACAGGACAAGAAACTGTTGATGTGTGAGTCAATAAACTACAGAACAATCGAATAAGTTACTTACTGATCAGACTTTGATAATCACATTTGCTGGAATGAACCTTAGCAATGCCAATTTACTCCCTCATATCCATACACATACACTGCGCAATTTTCTTAAGTTGTTCGATTTCTTTTGATTTACTTTAACGGCTTCTGAAGCGAAATATAAAGAAAAGAGGGACTCAAAACTAAAAACATGAAAACTGAAGGACTAAGAAACTGAAAACAAATAAAAATTGGATAAAAAAAAAGCTAACGCCGTTGCCGGGGATCGAACCCGGGTCACCCGCGTGACAGGCGGGAATACTTACCACTATACTACAACGACTTTGATGTTCGTTAGATTTATTCATATATAATGACCATAATAAACTACTTGTTTAGGTTTAGGGATTGAATTGATGTAAGTGGGGCTAATTACCCATTCAAATGGAGGTGATGGTTTGTTATTGAATGGTTTATATTGGGGCTAATAACTCAAAAAGATATTGGTTTGCAAGATAAAGTTCAATGGATATTTTTGGCGGGTCATTATGAACTTTAACTGAACAAGTGGGGCTAATAACTCGAAAGATATTTTTTGGCGGGTCATTATGGGATTTTTTTTTTAGCGACGAAATGAGAATTTTTAATGTTATTAATTTGAATGATTGTCACTGAATAATTTTGTCAGAATACAAAATGGTAATTATGGATAAGTTAAGAGGTGAGTTTGATTAAAATGGACCAAAATTTTATTAATTTGAATGATTTTCATTTAATAATTTGTGGGAATACAGAATGATAATTATGGATAAGCTAACATGTGATTTTGTAACAGAGTGTTTTGACTCAAAATGGGCCAAATCTAAGCCTATTGGGCTTTTTGTTTTGAAAATTATCAAAACAACGCAAGAGAGAAGAGACCTAACTCAGTAATCGAGAGAAAAGCGAGAGAACGTGACGGCGAGGAAGAAGAAGGGAGAATGTGGTTCACCGGCGGCGGAGGAGGAGGACTGAGGAAGCTCTGTAGAGCCTCGGCGACTGTTTTCGAGAACGAGATGAGTTGTAACTCTCTGCTAGTGAGATACATGTCGAGAGAGCGAGCTGTGAACGTAAGGAAGATAAACCCAAAGGTCTCGATCCAAGAAGCTCACATCATCTCCAGCTCTCTCTACGAAGTCTTCAAGAAACACGGACCTCTCTCCGTTCCCAACACTTGGCTCCGCGCTCAGGTCTGAATCTCTTCCTTAAAAGCTAACATTCTCGAGATCTTGATTCAGATCCTTAGTGTTGTGTTGATTTAGGGATTGAAGTGGATGTGAATAGTGTTTGATAGGAGAGATAGAGAAATGTGTTTTGACTGTGTGTTAATGTAACAACAGGAAGCTGGGGTAAGTGGATTGAACAGCAAGACTCATATGAA
This sequence comes from Brassica oleracea var. oleracea, assembly GCF_000695525.1. Taxonomy (NCBI): domain Eukaryota; kingdom Viridiplantae; phylum Streptophyta; class Magnoliopsida; order Brassicales; family Brassicaceae; genus Brassica; species Brassica oleracea. Next base: position 36,811,837 of record NC_027753.1, on the reverse strand, counting down.
GCTGATGTTGAAATGGATGAGAGGGAGGAAGATGCTCAAGTTAATCTGCAACCAAGTTGGTTCCTCCAAGAAGTTCTTTCACACCGTTTTACCTGACGATGATATTCAACAAGAGACACCACTTGCTGCAACTCCTGCTGCCACCGAGAACAAAAAGCAAACCTCCAAGAGAAGAAGCAAATAAAAGATTGTTATTTGCCTTTCCCATGATGAACCGTGTGAGCAAATCTGTGTGGACAATCTCTTGTTTTGATCTGTTTTTAGTTTCAGAGAAAACATTATAGTTTGCTCTGGTGTAGAAAGTATGTGGGCTTCTCTGTTTCCTTTGAATAAAAGAAACAACAGTTTACATTGCAGAAGTAACATCAACATCACATTGGATACATCAAAACTCAAGTTTTTGATAATGCCTTCAGTTGAATGTGTTTGATGTTCTGCTCGATGTGGGAACTAGAAACACATTGACCTAAAGCTCTAATGATTCCCTTCTCTTATGTTCTGTTTCATTCTGTTTACTCATGAAACGTGAGAATCTTATGATTCACTGATCACTGCACTATGTTCTGTAGAGAAGTTCTTCTATGTTATGCCCAGAGAAGCATAATACGTTATTAGACTTGGCACTGTATAATGATTGATTGGTCTGTCTAAAAGTTCCAATAAAATGTAGTAATTGTCTGGATTCACAATATTCATAGAAACCAATATAGAAACATGTATCATATTGCTGAAAAAGCATCTCTGACAAGTATCATTTTATCAAGAGATCACACTTGCATTATATACACTATTACAGCCAATCCATAGGAGATCAACATAGAACACATGAAGCTCAAAGCCACAAAAAGACAACATGACAATACAAAGACACCAAACTCTACAGGGACATTGACCACACACTGGCCATGGTTCGCTTTATGCTACTTACACTACCGTACCTTCCTTTTTCTTCTTCTTCAACTTCATAACTTTCTGACTCATCTGCCTCTGCTCAACAGACGTCGGCTCCACAAGCAGAAGCCTTGACATCACATATGCCAAAAGCTCTTCCCGGTGAGAAAACGTGAAGTCAAGGTGAGCATACTCAAACTCATTAAACGACACATCAACACCACCTTCTCTCATCACCTTATAATGTTTCCTCACCATGGAAGGCCGAATCACCTTATCTTTCTTCCCCGCCACTAAATCCACAGGCACGTCGATGAAACTATAAGACTCCCCTAGATCAAGCGGCTCAGGAGAGCCGTAAACCTCCACGTTCCCCCTCCTGCTCCCGTAATCAAACATCCTAAACTTACCAGTATGTTTGATCTGAGCAAGATGCTGCGCAACGCGGAAGGAGACAGCTGGCATATCGTTCATGTTGTAGTGAGGCAGCCCTAACACTCCAACCCAGTTCGAGCTGTCTCCACCAACCACATAACTCATAAGCGTCTGGACAAGCCCACCGAGAGCAGGGTAGTTGTGGAAGTCAAGTGCTAGCTTGTTGAGAAGCATCCTGAAGAATCTCGTGGGTATGTAGAAGGCAGGCACTAAGCGAGACAGTACCGGACTCACGAAAAGGAAAATGTACTCGACCAACGTGAAGCCTAAGTTGGAGTCCTCGTGGAAGCCAGCGGGTGAGAGTAGGATTAGTCTGGAGAGACGGTGTGGCTTCTCCTTGATTTTGCGAGTGATGACGTACATGAGAATTGCAGCACCACCTAGGCTATGACAGACGGCACAGAGCTTGTAAGGCTCCTCCTCGTTGATATCCTCATCGGTGTTATTAGGTTGGCTGAGGTTTAACTCTGAAGTTTTGATTTCGTGGATTTTTTCTATCATCGCTGGGATGTCCTCAGTACCGTGCTCGTTAATGGAGTATCGCCAATACCTGCATTTTGATCAAATATCTCAGGCTAAACAGTTCTTTCTCAGCGTCTTCACTATCATAAGGAAGTCAAGAACTCTCACTCTTTTGAAGATATGTTCTTGTTTACATGCTCTCTTGAAACTAAACCGCGAAAATTCCCCAAGAAAACATCATACCCTGTGAAAGATAAGACTGTAAGAATCCCAGCAGTTGGTGGTATGTGAATTAATAAAACATTGAAGTGTGATTTTGATTTGATGTAGCGTATACTTCCTATTTCTATATTGTTACTTCCGCTCTTTCAGATTTTCATTAAAAAAAAACTATGAAAATATTGAAGCTTGAACCTTGGTCATATGCAGCAAAAGCTGGAGATCCAACAACCCCATTAGATACCCATCTGAAGAAGAACGCATAGATACACAAAAAAAAAAAAAAAAAAAAGATGAGGAGAACAAACAATGCAAAATGGATATAGAAAACAATACTTTATCAACCTTTCAGCTTAAAAAGTCATCTAAAAAATGGACTATGAAACTCACCCCATTGAAGAATCCAAAATCCCATGCTGCAGATAAACAGCTTTCCTTGCATCACGTCTGCAAAAATAGAAGTAAAGAACTCAATGATACATGTAATGGAAAGGATGCACCAGTGAGTGTCACAAGAAGGTTATACCTTGGTATCCTTTCCAAGAGAAGAACATATCCATCGGATGTAACAACACGAATAGCTTCGTAAGGATACCTATAAAAATCATGAGAGAGATAAATATTTGAGAAAAGTAAAGAAACAAGAAACACAAGACATCTGAGCTGCTCCTACCCCAGCTCTGTTATGACATCCTGACACGTTCGAGTATCAGTGTTCATGGTGTTGTATAACCGTGCGGGCCTTTCAGTAAGAGATGGATCACCATCTCCTAAAGTGGCAGTCTGCACAGTTTCATCATCCGAAACGTGGCCATGCTTCTCTTTACGCCTGTGACTAGAAGGAGAGAACCATGATAACATTATTGCAATAGCTTCCGATGGAGAAAGAAGAAGATGAGTAGCCTTGTGGAAAAAATCAAAAATTGCTTCTATGCAGATCTCTATAGCAAGATGAAGATCCTGCAAAACAAAACACATCAAGTAGAAATAATGTGTTAAAAAGGTTTTAAAACACACAAACATGATTGAATAAATTTCTAACTAGGGGGGGGGGGGGTTTAACATTCTTTTGGGAGCCTATGTCTATGTAAACTTTTTTCAAAAAATTTCGGGAGCTTAATGCCAATATTTCATTTGGCTTTGCCTAGGACCGACCCTGGAAGTGACACACCTCAACAACGCCGCGTCTTCTATCAGTAGCACGGTTGGGAACATCATGGTATTTGCTAGAGTTAGTCTTGCTAAAACGAGGCCTATGTTGGCTCCTTCTTGGGCTCGCGGGAGTTCTCGAACTTCGTTTAAAAAACAAACGCAGAAAATACTGAGGTACCCATAGCAAGATCCGTAAAGGGAGTATCAACCACCAAAGAATGAAGGTAATCCACTCAGACCAGTGTCCTTCCGATTTTGCGGAAGCACTGGCCCAAGAGAGACGTGAGCATTGAGAAGACGGCGATGCAGGCGGCGGGCCGTCACTATCTTCTTCTCCAGAAGAATAGTCCAAGCTCGAAGTATCGGAATCCACTGAGAGCTCGTGAATGAAGTGATTGAAAGAAGATACCCCACTGCCATCAAGAATTGGAAAACAGAGTTATATTAGCATATACATTAGAGGCTGGCAAGAATCATTACAGGATTGTTTTTTTTCTTTACTTGTGCATCCAGCGTGGTAAACGTGGTCCACGCAAGGTGGGTCTGAGCTCCCAGCCATGGAGACCTTCGAGAATATTAGCCTTCCCGGGAAGGAGTGTCAAGAGAAGAGCGGAGACTCCGTTAATGCATCTAGCAATGTTGTTTAAAGACTCATACGTTACAGTTTTCACGGACCTGCACTAAAAGACAAAACATGAACCGAATGCCATAGTTAGTTTCAGCTTTGTTACAAAAAAAAAAAAAAAACAAAAGGAGACAAGAAGAAGACAAACTGGAAAACAAGTAATAAAAAGAGTTATGTTTAAGACATCAAACACCATCTTCAACCAATATAATATGTAATCCATCTATCAACAAATGAGATTATAGCAAAGTCTTCTTCTGAGGAATTAATGAAGCTCAAGTTACAAAGATACTAAACTATATTACTATAGTAAGAGGGAAGCGTGTGCATTGCAAGTAGTAGCGGTGATGAATGAAACTAATCGTAAAAGAGGGAAGGAGACTTTACTCTTTGGAGACAGCGAGAGCGTTATCTACGATTCGTTGCATCACCTTTCTCTCCCCCCAAACTCACAATTAACGAAAAATAATCTTGATTCGGCGGTTTCTCCCCAAATTTTCCAGGAAAACGACAACAAGAAAAATTATATCCACCTGAATATAATCGATATTGGCTTGAGAGATTTGAGCAAATCGCGATTGAGGTTTATTGCGGGATCAGAAATAAAGGAAACACACAGAGACCCAATCTCTCGAGACTTCCCCCGAGAATCCAAATTAAAAAAGATAATCGCAGATAATAAACAAATAATTGAGGAGAATCCGATTTATTAGGGGGTGACACGTCGGCGATTATTGCCGTCCAGAGGAGGAGAGAGACAAGATGGGTGCACGTGGAGAAGTATTATTGGATAATGTAGGATGTGACACGTTACCGACACGCGGGAAAAGGTCAAATTTCACTACACAACATAACACACACCCGAAGGAGCAATGATTAAAATGACAGAATGCTTCTTATGTAATTTTATAATTATATTATGATTCTTTTCATATTAATTATATGTAATTTTACACACTTTAGGTGATTTTCAGACAAAATTTAAAATGAGATAACCTTTACGTAACGCATGGGCGTTAAATTATTTGTGAAACATTGGTCGTGGCAACTATTGTACTTTACTTTAGTGAATTTGAATGCTGCAAGAAACGTACTGCTTTTAATAAAGGAAACTAAATATAGTACTAATGAAAATAACTTTACGTAACCAGCCATATGAATATTTTGGAAAACTATCTAATAGTGCCAAGCAAATGTATTTTTGGCCGGAAGATGTGCTTTTTTCTTCGCCGGAAACGTAATTTTCTGTCAACTTGCATATATGCAAAGACTTACCTAAATAAATAAAAAGAATTACTTGTGTTACAAAAAAAAAAAGAATTACATAAGCTCTAACACTCTTATATCCAAAGGTCTCATCATCTTAGCACCAGAGCAGACGACTACAAATAATAAACTATGGAATCAGTAGCCTACTATCAAAGTAACACAGCCTTTAAGGGCCATTTCCTCTGAATGTAAGAAGTTCCATATTCTTCATAAATTTCAAGTACACAAAAAAAAAAGACTCAAACCAGAGACGGGAGAACAAAACTGTTGATGTGTGAGTCAATAAACTACAGAACAATCGAATGAGTTGCTTACTCAGACTTTGAGAACCACATTTGCTGGTACGAAGCTTTGCAATGCCAATTTACTCCCTCCTATCCTACGCTTCGCAATTTTTTTAAGTGGTTCGATTTGTTTGTATTTACTATTATCGGCTTCTGAAGTGGCATATGAGGAAAAGAGGGCCTCAAATCTAAAAAAGTGAAAATTGAGAGACCTGAGAAACTAAAAACAAAAAAAAAAGTAGATATTAAAAAGTTAACGCCGTTGCCGGAGATCGAACCCGGGTCACCCGCGTGACAGGCGGGAATACTTACCACTATACTACAACGACTTTGATGTTCGTTTCAGTTATTCATGTATAATGACCATATCTATTAAAAGTACTTGTTCTGATCACAAACCATCATATTATATGAATGAAGTCCAAAATACAAACATGAAGAAATCAAAGTGTTGAAACCAAATTAAACACACATCCTGTGTGCAATAACAATACCGGTCCACAGTCACACACACACACACACACACAGACCAAACCAATTGATTTGGACCTTAAATACTCAGACCACCACTCTCTTAAACAAAGAAGAAAGAAACTTGTTCTCCAAGAAAAATGGCTTCTTCTATTCTCTTTGTCACTCTCTTAGTCTCCTTGTCTCCGATCTTTCTTCAGCAGGTTCTCGCTCAAGTCCCAGGCACTACAGCTACATGCTCCTCAATGCTTCTTTCGTTGGCTCCATGTGGTCCATTCGTGCAAGGCTTTGTCCAGCTTCCGGCTCAGCCTTGTTGTGACGGCTTAAACCAGATCTATAGCCAACAACCAACTTGTCTCTGTCTCTTCCTCAACAATACTTCTACTTTGTCCCCTGCTTTTCCAATCAACCAAACTCTTGCTCTACAGTTGCCTCCGCTTTGCAACATTCCAGCCAATTCGTCGTCTTGCACTTCACCTGGTACATAGATGTTTTCACACAATTAAGAAAAAAAAAGTTTGCAAGATTTGATTGTTTTCTTGAAATTTATGAGAAACATTCTTTTGATTTATAGGAGGAGAGGCGCCTAGTGATTCATCCTCAGTTGCTCCACCACCTTCTAGCTCAACCGGTTCTCAAGTATCTCCAGGTGCAAAGAACAACTCTGGTAAGCCACTTTACACCAAAGTTTCAGCATCTATAACATCTCAACAAGAATGGTTACTAATTTCATTTTACTTCATTAGCGACCCCAGTGGCTCAACTGGCACCAAGACCCACCAGCTTAATGGGGCTAGGTTATGATCTGAGATCCTCTGGCTCCAAGTCTAAGATTCAGCTATTCATCCTCGCACTCGCACCGATCCTACCAGGAACTCTCCTCATCTGAATCTGTCTTGCATATTAGCTACAATCACCTGTTTTGGGGTTTCTCTATTAATCAAGATCATCTTTCTTCTGTATGTTACTTAACGTTTGCAGTTATTGAAATGAAATCAGAAAACAGAAGAATGAAATAACAACACTCTTGTTTAATAGTCTCTTTGATTCTGTAATATTATTAACACAAGAAGCTCATGAACAATTTCCTTACTTCTCGTCTTTTTTTTTTTACCGACTAAAACTTTTATTAAATAATATCGAAATTACAATGTTAAGTCTAAACACTTAACTGAAACGTATACATTGAAAAAGGTAAAATGATACTTATTATATTTTGAAACAAATTTTGAAAGTGAAATGATTTCTAGATACATCAAGATCTTAAAACATGTGTATTAGAAATATAAACTTAATCGTCTATTATTAGTAATAAAAAAAACAGTTCAGAGTATGTTTTGGCTGCTTATTTGTTACAGTTTCAACCGAAGCTATTTCAACACTTCAGTTCACAAGCCTCCATGATCATAAACTTCATGGATGGCGAAATCAGGTGGCTCCGTTGGGGACTTTTAACGTTAAACCTCACTCACCTACAAAGCCAAGTTCACATGCGATGGCGAGATGGTCACTTCCCCATTTCTGCAAATTACAAAGAAAGCAAAGGGTTCACAGAAGAAGAAAGAACAAGTAATTAAAGCCTAAACTTATGAATGAATTACCTCACTTGGTAGTCCACCTGTTCTTCTCAAAACATCAGTTGGCAAGGTTTCAAGAACCCTCACAGGAACAAGTTCCTTAGTGTGCCTGATTAACATTTACCATTTCATAAATATAACATGTCAGATAGACTTACCATTATAAAATCTGATTAATGATTTATAGTTATCACAAGTATGACTTACCATATATAATCAACAGTTCCTTGGAACCTCGAATGAGATGTTGTTGCCAATGGTTCACCGCATTGATCTCTCGTTCTATGTGTACCCTGTAAGATCTCAGGTGTTATCATACTAGAAGGAAAGCTACAACATGCTGTTTGTTTCAGATACATTCGTTATAATCTAGTACCAAAGAAGCCCACAGTTCCTAAAGCTTCTCTGAGCAAACCACTTTCTTTTTCTCTTGTATGTTTTTTTCTATTCTCCAGGTAAGGGAAACTTAATTTAGTTGTCAAGCAGTTGACAGACCAGCACATCGACCACATGCCTCAAGCAGTAGAGACCAAGAGCAAAAAAGCACTTACAGGAACGCCAGCATATGCGCTGTTAAGCTTCAGTTGATGTCGGACATGAGTAGTTGCTTGACCACCAGTTGCAAGCTGTAGTTCTTCCTGGCTCCATTCATTGGTTTGCGATACACTGGAAAAATGGACAAGTTGTTTACTTAGACTAAATTGATATAACAAGAGCCAAAAGAGAGAGATATAAGCGAACTATCAGTTCATAAGATAAACAGAAACACTACTCAGAGCAATCAATCATTTTGACGAATTTCCAATTACCTAACTGCGTAATGGTTTCTAAATGGACTCGGCTTTGTATCAAGCTCAGACTGACCAGAAATTTGCCTGCGGTCATGGAGTTGTGTATCCAACTGTCCAAAATGGAAAATGAATAAATAGAGTTTACTCCATATTCTGAAGACACTGGAAAAAAACTGAAACTCACATCGGCTGAAGCTACGAAGTCATAGATTGCGCTCTGTCCAGAAAATTGAGAATAAAATGTCAGAAAATTTTCAGCCAAGGCAATAAGTGATACAGCCAAAAAAAGAAAAGGTTGGTAGAGAGGACCTTTGGAGTGCTATTCAGATCACCAGCAATTGCCACTGGAATATTTCCCCATTCCTGTGATAGCTTGTAAGCCCTCTCTAGCAAGAGTCTTACCTAAAAAATTTGTAACATTACACATATCAAGAAAACGAGCGAGCTAGTGGAATTTCCAACACGTGTCATCTATGCTGCCAGTGCCAGGCTTAGATGTACTGATGAATACCATGAAAAACTCTTCACTACTAATTAAGATATAGACATTTTTAAATTCAGGATGTGCACTGAGAACAAAGTTCTATTTATGGTTAAAGTCAACCTAATCCGAATTTTGCAAGCACGTAGCAATACATACCTGGCCTAGCTTAATATCCCCACGCTTAGGATTGAACAGGACATGTATATTCCCAACCACTAGCCTTCGAGGACTTGTAGATGTTTGCCTAGAAATCAACCAAATCACCGCATGTGAGCGTGAAATTTAATAAAGATCTGAACATATCTTCAATCTCCAGTAAAGGCTCAGAAAAAAAGAACCCAAACATACTCTGAAGATTGTACACGTAATTTAGATTCTGGGTCCTCAAAGTTCATCTGTTTCATAACACAGGATCAAAGAGATGAATTCGAAAAGAATCCAAACATACTCTAAAGCAATTAGTATTCTTGCAAAATACCAGGAGGGATAAAATTTGAAATAGTTCCCCCCCAATCAATTTTCAGCTTGCTCAGTTACATAAAATGGTGCATACCTCTAAAACACAAAGTTGAGCAACATTGTTTCGCAGGCCAAAGCTATCAAACTCTATTTCTTGATGGTGTAGGAGTTTGAATCTGCATTCACAGCAAAACAATGACATGAATGGTGAAACTAGAGGAGTCAAAGGTCAATACAAAATAAACTACATCAAGAACCACTAAAAAGCAAAGCTTTGACGATATATATAATAGAGATTTCAAAATAGCTAGATTCCTGACTCCCACTATAACAAGCTTTCCAACAACGCACAAGATATATATGAGACCCTGCCTAAAATATGAACTTACAGTTTCTCTTTCCAAAATATAGAACAACCATCACTCGCTTCTCCAGTCCGACGCTACAGAAAATATATTAGAAACTAAGAAGAAGAAAAAAAAGAGAACCAAAAATACATACTGTACGAGATAATGTGTTATTTGACTCTTATATACCTTGTGAACACCTTGAAATCCCCTGTTTTTAAGAAGGCCATCAAGATCATCAAAGCGGTCAACCTCCTGCAACAAAAGCTAAAACATGATAAATGCAAAAACGTAGTTGTTGGATACAAATGGAACTAAATAATTTCGTCATCAGGCCCGTTCCTATGTTTCTATACTAATACAAAAAGAAGCCATTTTTGACATGATACGAATCCTCCAATGATTAATAAAACCATAACGTAAGGAAGGGAGATACGATAGTCTTAACATTTAACCAACTCATATATATTTTACATATACGCATGCAAAATCCATGTTAATCATCCAATACAGTATGTAATAATAAAGGTCGGAACTTGCCTGAAGACATAAGATGGTTGCATTATAGCGACTAATCTCCTTGCATATGAGATGTTTCCGTCTACTCCACTCCAAGTGTTGCGGCGGGATGTTGTAATACAAGTCCATGTGGTTGGACGCATTGTCAACACCAAGTAGGTTGTACGAAACTAAAACTAGCTTATCTGAGACAATAAACCAAAAAAAAAAAACATGATTCAGACACAAAGTAAAACCGCCGTGTCCTAAAAAAACAAACAACTTTACGACTTAGTGTTATGTAAAGCCGTGACCTTTAAGGTTTCTCGAATTGCTTGCGGAAAACACCCATTGACGCTCGACGGAGCTCGAGGCCTTCTCCTTACGTATCCTTCGACGCCGGCGAGAGGACTTGCTAGGTTTACGGATGGGACCCGGCGCGAGAGGAGGGTGGGGTCGGTGTACTGGCTCGGAAATTGAAGATCGCTTTCGCTTGGAGACGGTGGTTATTGTGCGCCGCCCTGTGTTCACCGGCTTGTATCCGCCGCCGCTACTCATGGCGCGGCGTTTGAGGTTTTCGTTGGTGGAGGGAGTTAACCAAAATTCACTCGGTTCAATTTGTTACGTCGGAGTTTAAATTGGGACGTATTCTCTTAACCGGACCGGTTTTCGTCTGTTAATCCCCGGTTTAGTTTGGATTATTTGGTTTAGATATTTATTTTGATTTGATTGATTTAAATCATACTAGTATTTATTGTTGATGAGTCAACAAACTTTTCATAACTAACGGAAATTAATTTAAGTATTTATTTGATTGTCGCTAACACAAAGAAGTTACAAAAAAAATTATACTAGTTTCACCACAAAAAAAAACATTCATGTACATATATTTCTTTATGACTACAGTTTTGTTTGTCTATATATTGTTTTAACTATAGATTATCCTCTCTAATATTTAGAGCATGCGCATCAGGAGTTCGGGGAGGGGGTCACACGTTTTCCAAAAAAAATATATATTAAAATAAGCATAAGTGAAAGACTTCGGCTTGCTCCGTCTTTTCCGCATGAACCCGGGTCGTGACTGTTCAGCGGACCCCACGCCACGTGGCGATCCGTTGGTCACTTTATTTAATTTTATTTTTTTTAAATCAAACGATAAAAAAAAAATTAAAAAAATAATTTCTTGAACTTTAACTAGCGGTTCGCCGCTGCGCATGCTCTAACGATAGAAGTTCAACACAGGAGAGCCACGACCCCGACGTGGTGTGGTGTCCAAACTGCACACATATTAAAATGTTTCTCTTGGTCGTCTTACCACCCCAAAATTATATCTATATATAAGTTAATCAGTTGTTAATCAAATATTATAATTTCTGTTAACATTTGTTATAGTTGATTTCCCTCCAATTTCAGCCTAGATTTATCATGTGTCATAAAACGATTGGAGGAAGGAAGATATTTTGTTACTTTCTCTTCCTAAATTCGCGCTCCCTTCCTCCATACACTAACCAAATAAAGAACAAAATAAAAAACAACAACAACTTAATTTTGTTCTAATTTGTTTTTCTTACCAAATTTAATTATTAAAATAATTAAGTTTTATTATCACTAATCAAATCAGCCAACATTCCCATCACGTCTCCCTTTCCTTGTCTCTTTGTTTGTTTTCTCATCAAGTTGGACTTCCTCCACGCACGCTTCCAAGTTTTTCCTGAGGAAAATTCTGTCTGGAAAATTTCTAGGTAAGGAAACAAATGATCGCTTTCATCATATCTGTTATTTGCCATGATCCTATTTTGCTGATCACGACTTTTAATTTTCAACTATATATGTTTTGACTTTCTTCTTTCAATGTTCTCTTGTTGCACCAACGTACCTTTTATATTCATCTCCTTGTAGGTAGGTTCGTCTCTAAGAGGTTTATGTTTTATTCTTGCTAGCATCCTCAGAAGTTGCATGTGTTTGTTTGATCGTCTCCTATTTCTGTTTGTCTTAATCATCTTCAATTCCCTTGCCTGGAGATTGTTGTGTAAATCTCTTTTTTTTTTGGCTTACGTGATGTTTTTAATAACGGTAAATTTAATGCAAAGTTTACTCGAAATTAGAAGAAAAAGAACCATTAGGTTAATGAAATGAATGGAACTTTTGATGGTAGTATAATTACCATGTTGTTGATCAAGCAGTAAAGCTTATCACAATGATGATTCTGAGAGAGTTGTGTCTCAAATCATTATTGAACACATCTGGTGCCATTTGATCATGTTCTTATTACGAACATTTGCTTGTGGAACAAGAAAAGAAAACTAGACTATCTAGGTTTATTCTAGCTTCCTCTTTTATGTGTGTTTTCTTCTAATCTTGTATGGACTTGGTCTAACTCTCAAGCTCTTTTTTTTTTGTTGTTGAATAAATCATGTTTCAGGGCTTGTTGCTAAAGAATGAAACAGTCTCCATAAGTTTGCTTGTCGACGACGCATAAATGAATTCAGTGCGTGATCAATCAGGCAGCCCTTATGGAGATACAACAACTCCTCGTAGTCCCTTCTCTCCCTTCTCTCCATTATCTATTGGAGACGAAAGGCATAGAAACCTTTCAGATTCCAAAAGAGATGTAACTACTCCTCGTAGTCCTTTCTCTCCTTTTTCTCCATTATCTGTTGACAAAAGTCTCGCTGACTCCAAGTTCCAGCAAGCCCTTGCCAGTTCTGGCGTAATATTAGGTACTTATAACTCTTTCTCTCAATCTGACATGTGTAACATATATATTAGTGTCTGTGTGTGTGTGTGTATATATAATCTTGTCTTGTGTTTCACGGCAGATCCATTATCACCTGGATCACACCATGGAGGACACAAGTTCCACGAGGTTTTCCAGATGAAACAGGGGCGTTATGATCTTCAAGCCTCAAAGATCTCTGAAATGATGAAATCAAGTAGCTTAGATGTATCTCCTCTGCCTTATTAATGAACTTTCCTTTGACTTACTCGTTTTGAAACGTCTCTTTACAATGCTCTTGGCTTTTGTTTGACACAGAACGCTCCTACGCAGTCACTTCTAAGCGTTGTGAATGGGATTCTTGATGAAAGTATTGAAAGAAAGAACGGTGAAATCCCTCAGGTAATATTTTGAATGTTAACAACTTGTTCATCTTAATGTATTTGATGCCTCTTAACAAAAGCTGATGATGATGACCAGCGTGTGGCATGCTTGTTGAGAAAAGTCGTGCAAGAGATTGAGCGACGCATATCAACTCAAGCTGAACATCTAAGAACGGTATAGTTTTGTTTTCTTTAGAAATGTTTTCATTTTCTAGTTTTTTTTATTGAGTAATTTCTCTATATGTGTTAATGTGCAGCAAAACAATATATTCAAAGCTCGTGAGGAGAAGTACCAGTCAAGGATCAATGTCCTTGAAGCCTTAGCATCAGGAAGTGGTGAAGAAAATGAGGTAATGTATCATTTATTAACCGAGTTTATTTGCTTGGGATCTTGTCACATAAAACTCTCCTTTTTTTTGGCAGATTGCTACACAACAGCTTAGACAAATGAAGGTAAACGTTATACTTCTAAGTTGCTTTGTGAACTCAGTTTAGTAAGCATGGCCTCATGGGTTTTGTTCGGTATGATAGACAGAGAAGTCAAACTGGGAAGAAAAGAAGAAAAACGAAGAAGAGGATATGCTTAAGCTATTGAAAGAGAATGATCAATACAACGTTGAAATCTCTGTGTTGAAGCAAGAACTGGAGACAACTAAAAGAGAATGTGAACAACAATGCTCAAAAATGGAAAGCCAAACACTGGTCGGTACATATAGAACTGGCTTTAGTAGAAATGTTCTGTTTCATTGGCCTGGCATGATGTAATTTTTTTTCTGTATGACAGACACAAAAGGCAAAGTGGGAGGAACAATGTAAAAACGAAGAGGAGGATATGGCCAAGCTATCCAAAGAAAATGATCAATTCAACCTCGAAGTTTCAGCGTTAAGACAAGAACTGGAGAAAACTAAGAAAGCATACGAACATCAATGCTCTCAAATGGAAAGCCAAACGGTGCTGGCAACAACAGGACGTGAGAGCAGGATGAAGGAGCTTGAGCAAGAGAGAAAAGAGGCACACACTGCAAAAACTTCCCTTGAGGTAAAGGTCAAGGAGCTTGAGAAAATGGGAGAAGAAGCACATACTACCAAACAAGTTCTTGAGGAAAAGATAAAAGAGCTTCAACAAATGGAAAAAGAAACAAAGACTGTGAATACAAGCCTTGAAAGAAAAATTCAAGAGCTTGAACAGAACCTTGTTAACTGGAAGAATGGAGTGAAAGAAATGGAGGAAAAATCTGAGTTCAAACACCAAAGTTGGAGTCAGAAAGAAGTTTCATATAGAAGCTTTATTGATCACCAGTCTCAAGCACTACAGGTATATATATATATATGTTTATATACAAACTATTTGCTAGACCAAACAAGTTACAATCTATATTTGACTAATTATGGTGACTTACAGGAATTGAGGTTTTATTCAAGATCCATCAAGCAAGAGATTCTGAAGGTTCAAGAGAACTATACAGAACAGTTCAGCCTGTTAGGTGAGGGAATGTTCTAACCAATGCTTCTGTAATCTTTATCGAAAAACTTCATGACATGTAGTGATCATAAATCAAAATATGTGTCTACAGGAAAGAAACTGATTGAACTAAGCAATGCTGCTGAAAACTATCATGCTGTACTAACTGAAAACCGGAAACTTTTCAATGAGCTTCAGGAGCTGAAAGGTACTGAGGCTTATGATAAATATTTATATTTAATTTGTTAGGATATGTAAATTTTCAAATGTTAGGCAGCCTATAAGTTATGTACTTGTGACTTGCAGGAAACATCAGAGTGTTTTGCCGAGTTAGACCTTTCCTTCCTGGACAAGGTGCACCAAATACAGTGGTCGAGCACGTTGGTGAGGATGGAGAGTTGGTAGTTACCAATCCCACTAGACCAGGAAAAGACGGTCTTCGCCAGTTTAGGTTCAACAAAGTTTATAGTCCTGATGCTACTCAAGGTGTTCATCTCTTACCCGCCTGTTTCTGTTCTCCTAAAACATTTATTTCATGATTATCTATGTTTTATATGTTACATTTCTAAACATCCAAGTTCATTTGATACCTTGGATTCTTGCAGCTGAGGTCTTTTCAGACATAAAACCTCTGGTTCGGTCAGTGCTTGACGGGTTCAATGTTTGTATATTCGCATATGGTCAGACAGGATCAGGGAAAACTTATACAATGGTACGTAACTCTTCAATGTTATTTTCTTGATCATCTTTTGAATTTCATGGAATAACGCGCTTTTTGTTACTTTACATTCTTGTTCTTTCAGACTGGTCCAGATGGAGCAAGTGAAGAGGATTGGGGAGTTAACTATCGTGCACTCAATGATCTCTTTAAAATATCTCAATCCAGAAAGGGAAACATAAACTATGAAGTTGGAGTGCAAATGGTAGAGATATACAATGAACAAGTGCTTGATTTGCTCTCTGATGACATTTCTCAAAAGAAATATCCTTTTTCAACTTCTTGTTCTTAATTATACTCTCTTTCTTTTTTTTCTTTCATTTCTTGTTGTTTTTTTGTTTACCTTGACCTTGCACACACTAGGGATCCTGTCTGCAACTTCAGAAAATGGTTTAGCTGTGCCTGATGCAAGCATGTATCCTGTGACATCGACCTCAGATGTGATTACTTTGATGGACATTGGACTACAAAATCGTTCCGTTGGTGCTACTGCCATGAATGAACGAAGTAGTCGCTCTCACAGGTTCCTACTTCATGAAACAAAACATGTGTGTTTTAACGTGTCCTTTACACTAAACTATATGGCTTCTTATGCAGCATTGTCACTGTTCACGTTCGTGGTAAAGATATGAAGACCGGTTCTGTCTTATATGGAAACCTTCATTTGGTGGATCTAGCAGGAAGTGAGAGAGTAGATCGCTCTGAAGTCAAAGGAGATAGGCTTAGAGAAGCACAACATATAAACAAATCGCTTTCATCTCTTGGAGATGTTATATTCTCTTTGGCTTCAAAGAGTTCACATATACCATACAGAAACAGCAAGCTAACACAACTACTCCAAAGCTCTCTTGGTTAGTTAGTTAGTTAGTTAAATTAATGTTATACTTTATGAGTTTTAAGCGATATAATCATAAACATAACTATGTTTCTATGTGATATTGGCATTATAGGAGGACGAGCAAAGACCTTAATGTTCGTGCAACTAAATCCTGATACTACTTCATATTCAGAGTCGATGAGTACCTTAAAATTCGCAGAACGTGTCTCTGGAGTTGAACTTGGTGCTGCAAAGAGCAGTAAAGAAGGTAAAGATGCTCGAGACTTAATGGAACAGGTAAGGAAACACACTTTCTCTATCATCCTTTCCGGACCTGAGATTTAGGGGCTGAAACAATTATGGTATAAAAGTTGGATCATCGATACATATATATATGTTCTGAGTATTTGGGAGCCGGATAATCCATATATATTAAGCAATAAAAATTTAGGGGCCGAAGTCAATGCTTCATCCGGCTGTCTCGTGGACCGGCCTTGCTTTTTCCCTTATGATTTTTCTTATCATTAGCAATGACATGAATCATTTGTTTGTTTACAGGTAGTGTCCCTTAAGGACACAATAGCAAGGAAAGACGAAGAGATAGAGAGGCTTCATCATTCTAATAGACTTCAGAAACCAATGGTGAGGAGAAAGAGTTTTGGACAAACCGATGACATGAACTCAGAAACTGGAGAATATTCATCACAATCAAGACACTCGGTTACTGATGGTGAGAGTTTATCTTCTTCCGTTGAGGCAGAGTACGAGGAGAGATTGAGTGAGGTTACATCTGACGCTTCTTCTATTGGAACTCAACGATCCACTGATGTTGCTAAAAGACCACCCAAAATCGCAGACAGGTTTAATAATCAAACTTTTGTTGTTGTTATGGTTCTTTAAGAGATCTTTGTTTTTAAACTTTATGGTACGGATAAAATTGCAGAGCTAAGTCAATGACTTCAAGGACAACAACCACTGTTACACGACCACTCGATAAACTTCGGAAAGTAGCTACAAGAACAACATCGACCGTTGCTAAGGTTGCATCGGGCTTGTCATCATCAGCAAGTAAGCAAAAATGAGAACATATATATACATACTCTTTTGGTTACGATTTGAAGATCAGATTAATTACAATTAATTTTTCCTTTAATCTATATATTTTCCAGGCATTAAGAAGACAGGTAGTTCTTCTAGTTTGGCCAAGTCTTCTAAACGGTGGGCGTAAACTACGTAACACTGCATATATCATTTATGCTTCGTACGTAAAACTTTGCGTACGTTTTTTCATAATTCCTTTTTCTCATTTTCGTCTAATACATGGCTTCAACTGGAACTACAAATTTTTCCAATATTTTATGTGATTTATGTAAAAACCTTGTAAATACATGAACCTTATTACTTCACAGGTTTTTTTTTTTTCACAACCAATGAAACAATAGCTGATTACATTTTTCAAGATATATTATTCGTAACTCATGCATGGGGTAATATCAATACTCTTACCAATCACAGAATTCTCCAAAACTACAATCAATAATCTCCAAAAAATATATATATATCAGAGTTTGGTGGGAATACACCTAATTATGTGATTCCTTGAGTGTATGAGTCACCTTATACCTAATAAAGGCTGAAATTTTATTTCAAAAAGTTAAAAAAAAGATACATAACAAAGAAAAGAAAAAGGAAAGTAAAAAGGAACTAAAGTAATCTACAGTATATCCCCTATCTATTTATTCAAATTTCAAACTTTATGGTGCTCTTTATTCGTAGTTTTGTCTAAAAGATCTCCTCCAATACGACGTGTAAAACCAAAGGATGTGAGTGGGGAAAGAATAAAGGGTATATTCACAAGAATGGATTAAACTAGTGGGGTCAATGTGGAAGAAAGAAAAGTGGAGTCGAATCTCTTTCAAACGCCTTTCCATCTTGAATAATCTTAACTTTGCTCATCTTCTCTTCACACCAATGCAACTTCTCTTCATTCATTTCATTCATCCTCAACACTCTTGACACCACTTTCAAGTCTATTAGTCCCATCAGGATCTCCATTTCCTCTTCTATACTCATCTTTTTCTTCTTCATGTATTTTCCTCCTTTACGTATCTCTTTCAGCTTCGTCTTTTTCTGTTCATGGATAGATATTATAGACCAAAGTAGCATAAAGTTGTTAATATTAGACACTTCACATCAAGTTGAACACATTATGTAATAATATACTCCTCATCTATCTTATTTCTCACATCAAAAAACAATTTTATTGCTCAAATTTTAATCGTCTAAAAATTAAATCGAAATAAAACAACCAATAAAAACAACTGAACTGGTATGCTATTGTGTTTTCCAGCTACTATTTATTTTAAGAAACTAAAACACTAATTAATCATATATATTTTGGATGTGGTTGGTATTAAAGTAGTAGTAAAAATATAAGTTGAAACACTGACCTTTGTGTTGACTTTCTTCATTAGATGGACAAGGGTTGGATCAACTGAGCCTCGTTTAGTTCTTCCAAAGAAGGCTTTGATGATCTTTTGACATGGCTTCTCTTTATCAGCTTTTAGAAAGTTCATGAATGTTCTTATGCATTCCTCCATTATCATCAAGAACGCAGCTGACGTTATCCTCGACTTGAAACCCTCCTCTTCCTCCTCTTTCTCTTCTTCCTCCTCGTAATCTAAATCCAAATAACTAAAACCATTGAAGATTGTATCTTCTAGTAACAGCCGTATTAACAAACATACCCTTTAAAGAGTTACGTACCATGATATTCAGGAACAAGAAGCAATTTGGGAGCAAGAGTTCTCATTCGAGCATAAATCTCAGGTCTCCTTCCATTTTCATAAGGCTCGTTCTCGACGTATCTTTGTAATAGAATATGAAACGTACGGAACTGGTCCGCGATTGCTGCGGGACATCCGATGTCGTTGAAGCTGATTCGCTGCGTGGATGATCTTTTTCTATCGAAGCTTTTGTAGTTCCAACTTAGAGCTTCCCATGTTATGCATATCTGTGCAACGTAAGCTGATTCTAGTTCCACGTATGGATTTGGTCTTGGCGCATTACTACTTGTGTTTTGTTGCTTTCTCTTGTGTACGTTTGATGATAATTTGTGAACGATCCTCTCTGAGATCGATCTTGGCTCTACCATGATTGACTTCAACGTTTCTGCCAAAAATAACATTGTTTTTGTAGTCGTTTATAATTATAGGATTGAGTTACATGTACTCTAGTAATGTGTGATGTTGCAGTTTTTTTGTCACCAGCACCAAAATGAAACTTCAGTATTTATTTCTATATATATGATTGAAACCTGATTTTCATAAACCGACTCATAAACTTTTAGTTCTTTAAAGTTTTTTTTTTAAAAAAACTTTCAATACTTCTTTAAAATTTGTTTTATAATTTGCCTATTGTTTTATTTTTCAACCCAAAAACAGAAATACTCGAACAAAATCAGTATTGATCATTTTGCATGCAAGATCCTAGTGAGAAAAGTTTAATGATGGTTCTAGAATCATTTCTATTATTAGTATGCATAATATTTATGGTCTTTCACCTGATTCTTGAAGCTTTTGAGCAGAGATTCTAGTGAGAAAAGTCATTTCTTCATCGTATTTTTGGAAGACGGTGTAAGATTCCCATTTTGGGCAACTCCGACGAGAGGAGGAGGAAAAAGGATCGTCGGTCTTCAGAGAGTTTCTCCATTCCGATGAACTTTTTGACGTTGACCCATTCGTACATGACTCTCCAAATATCTTTCCTCTCTCTTCTTCTTCTTCTTCCTCTAACACTTCCTCTGTTTTGATCTCTCTCGTGGCAAATCCCATTGCTGGATGTATCTCCACGACATCATTCTTGATTCCTCCATTAGAGACATACCCTCCTGCAAACAAATCGAATCAAGATTAGCTCAACGGGTTAAAGAGAACATCAATACATGTACTATTATAATTTCACGGTTGTAAACAAACACATAGACGAATGTCATTGGTGAACTCAAACGTGAAAAAGATAATAAACTAATTAAAATAACAAGTAATAGGCCAATTCATTTTTCGTCGGTTCGTTTTGAATTGTTTGATGAATATCATTCGTATACTTTTTGTTTATTACAAACAATGTTTTTACAAAAGGGGGCGTTACGTGAATATAGTCAAATACGAACTAATAAGTACTATCTTCTAACAAAAAAAATACCAATATCACCCAGTAACTAAATTCCAATATAAAAACTCTTTTCCCGTAATTTTATTTTTATTTAAAAATCAATGAAACTCTGCTAATCCTGGTTACTTGTAGAAGTAAAGAAAACAACTTTCGATCTGCATGTGAAGAAAAATTAATAAAGAAAACATGTGAAGAGAAATAATACCATTGTAGCTTTTGTCATTGAACACCAAACCACTTTGGAGAGGAGAGGGACCACGAATACTTCTATCTGGTCGCTTACGAACCAAATCTTCAACGACGTCGTATTGTGACACTCCTTCTATCTCTTCTTCATCATCATCATGATCATAACGAACGTCATGAAGATCTTCAACGCCGTTGTCTTCTTCTTCTACTGATGATTCGCTGCGGTAAGGAGAAACATTAGCAGAGGAAAAGTGTTCATCTATGGAAGAAGT
Organism: Brassica oleracea var. oleracea; assembly: GCF_000695525.1. NCBI lineage: Eukaryota > Viridiplantae > Streptophyta > Magnoliopsida > Brassicales > Brassicaceae > Brassica > Brassica oleracea. Next base: position 36,791,143 of record NC_027753.1, on the reverse strand, counting down.
GTTGGAATCTTGATCATCTTCGTCTTCTTGTTCATAAGGTTGATGAACATTCATATACTCCTCCGTGTGCCGATTGTTTGTAACATTTTTGTAGTTATTATTGTAAAACACTAAAGACTCTCCATCATCTTCTATATCAGCTATCAAATGATTCTGTTTTTGATCTCTAGTTATCACGTGGTAACTTGTATTACAAGACATCTTGAACTCTTCCCCTTCTTCCTCCTCCTCCTCTTCTTCTTCTTCATCGGAAAGCCACGCCGCCGAATCATATTCATCTTCACTCCTGCATAATAAAGAGCGCTACTATCAATATTGTTTTACCAGAATCAGAAAACAATAATATATCAATCTACTCTAAATAATATTGCATATTTTAAAATATTTTCAGTATTCATACTTTTGTATGTGTATGATAGATTAAAGTTAAGTATAAGTTAATATATATAGCGACCTTTGGAGGAGAGGGTAGCCACCGATGAAGTGGAAGAACTTGAGGAGGAGCGAGACGGCGGAGTATAAAAGGAGGAGGAGGAGAAAGGAGGAGGTTGAGACATTGATGAAGAGGCTTGCTAGTGCTTCTTCATTTGTATAACATTGCATTTTAACTATATCTCTTTTCTCTCTTTCTTTATCTTTTTATCTTTCTTCTTCTTCCTATCAAATGGAGAGGAAGAGAGAGAGACCTCAGCTACAAAATCAAAAGCAAGGTTTGTGGTTTTACCAAAAAAATATATTATAAAGTGTTTGAGTTGAGTGCTTCTCTCTTTCTTTTTTTTCTCTACCTTTTTCATATTAATATGATTTTTAAAAAATAAATGTATAATATTGTAATCTTATAATTTCCTTGAAGACAAAATTATACGCCTACTCATTTCTTAACGAGCATGCTAAAATTATACCAAATGCCAAGTTTAAAGGTAACTCTCTCACTTCGTATCGTATACATTACTAGATAAAAAACGTTTAGAATTATAGCTTTGATTGGAAATCTAGCCCTTCCTAAAAGTGAAATGATTTTGTGATTAATTAGTATTTACAATCCCATATTTCTATTCAACGATTATGTTAGTCTGTGAAATTTATGCTAAACCATGTCTTTTTTTTAGTTTTTAGTTCTATTTAGATTTTTTACATTTATTTACTAATTTTCTTATATAAACCTGTCATTACTCAGTAAGGCTATTACTTATTTATCTCTTTATATATTTTCACATATATCCATATACAAATAAATATCAATCCAGGATTATTGTATACAAAATATTAGATAAAACATGATCTATAATTTGTTGAAATTGATAGCTTTTTTTTTGATTTTTTAGTTTTAGTTTTTGTTTTCAGCTTTTGGTTCTGGTTATTAGTTTTTAGATTTTGAATTTTGGTTTTTGGTTTTGCTGTAGTTTTTGTTAAAAAAAAATAGGGGTTTTTGCTAAAACTAACCCACAACTTGATTTTAATCCCAAACTTATACCCAAACTTGAATCAAATGCAAAACTAACCTAAAAGCCTAGTGAAATTACAGCTCAACCCCTTGTGACCAAACAAAAAAACAGAAGCCATTTTTACGAATATAGCCCCAGTAAATCGTCTGGGTCGTCTGAGATGTTGGAAGTCGTCTGGACGACTGAAGTGTAAGTCGTCTGGTACCAGTTTATTTTAAAAATAATTTATAAATCTTGTAAAAAAATATTTTGATGCATGAAAAATAAAAATCAAGTAATTATAAACAGTTTTAAGTGATATAAATTAAGATATGATAAAATTGATTTGTTTTGAAGATAGATGAGTGGAAGTAGTGAATTATGAAATATTTTGGTTTAGGAGTTTGGCAAACATATGTTGTAGTATTGTATGTATTGTTAGGGTTAGATTTTGGAAAACTAAAATGTTTTTTT